>NC_091294.1:17502543-17552543 GCF_038502225.1 Cherax quadricarinatus
GTGTGTGTGTGTGCGTGTGTGTGTGTGTGTGTGTGTGTGTGTGTGTGTGTGTGTGTGTGTGTACTCACCTATTTGTACTCACCTATTTGTGGTTGCAGGGGTCGAGTCCTAGCTCCTGGCCCCGCCTCTTCACCGGTTGCTACTAGGCCCTCTCTCTCCCCGCTCCATGAGCTTTATCAAACCTCGTCTTAAAACTGTGTATGGTTCCTGCCTCCACTACGTCATTTTCTAGGCTATTCCACTGCCTTACAACTCTATGACTGAAGAAATACTTCCTACTATCTCTCTGACTCATTTGTGTCTTCAACTTCCAATTGTGGCCTCTTGTTTCTGTGTCCCCTCCCTGGAACATCCTGTCTTTGTCCACCTTGTCTATTCCACGCAGTATTTTATATGTCGTTATCATGTCTCCCCTGACCCTCCTGTCCTCCAGTGTGGTCAGGCCGATTTCCCTTAATCTTTCCTCATAGGACATTCCCCTTAGCTCTGGAACTAACCTTGTCGCAAACCTTTGTACTTTCTCTAGTTTCTTGACGTGCTTTATCAAGTGCGGGTTCCAAACAGGTGCTGCATACTCCAGTATGGGCCTGACATACACGGTGTACAGTGTCTTGAATGATTCCTTACTAAGGTATCGGAATGCTGTTCTCAGGTTTGCCAGGCGCCCATATGCTGCAGCAGTTATCTGATTGATGTGTGCTTCCGGAGACATGCTCGGTGTTATACTCACCCCAAGATCTTTCTCCTTGAGTGAGGTTTGCAGTCTTTGGCCACCTAGCCTATACTCTGTCTGTGGTCTTCTGTGCCCCTCCCCCATCTTCATGACTTTGCATTTGGCAGGATTAAATTCGAGAAGCCATTTGCTGGACCAGGTGTCCAGTCTGTCCAGGTCTCTTTGAAGTCCTGCCTGGTCCTCATCAGATTTAATTCTCCTCATTAACTTCACATCATCTGCAAACAGGGACACTTCTGAGTCTAACCCTTCCGTCATGTCGTTCACATATACCAAAAATAGCACTGGTCCTAGGACCGACCCCTGTGGGACCCCGCTCGTCACAGGTGCCCACTGTGATACATCATTACGTACCATGACTCGTTGTTGCCTCCCTGTCAGGTATTCTCTGATCCATTGCAGTGCCCTTCCTGTTATATGCGCCTGATGCTCTAGCTTCTGCACTAATCTCTTGTGAGGAACTGTGTCAAAGGCCTTCTTGCAGTCCAAGAAGATGCAATCAACCCACCCCTCTCTCTCTTGTCTTACTTCTGTTATTTTATCATAAAACTCCAGAAGGTTTGTGACACAGGATTTGCCTTCCGTGAATCCGTGCTGGTTGGCATTTATACTCCTGTTCCGTTCCAGGTGCTCCACCACTCTCCTCCTGATAATCTTCTCCATAATTTTGCATACTATACACGTCAATGACACAGGTCTATAGTTTAGTGCCTCTTTTCTGTCTCCTTTTTTAAAAATGGGAACTACATTTGCCGTCTTCCATACCTCAGGTAGTTGCCCAGTTTCCAGGGATGTGTTGAAGATTGTGGTAAGTGGCACGCACAACATATCTGCTCCCTCTCTAAGGACCCACGGGGAGATGTTGTCTGGTCCCATTGCCTTTGAGGTATCGATGTCCCTTAGCAGTTTCTTCACCTCCTCCTCATCTGTATGTATGTCGTCCAACACTTGTTGGTGTATTCCTTGCTGGTGTCCCCATCTGGTCTGTCCCCCCAGAGTCCTTCCTGTCTCTACTGTAAATACTTCCTTAAATCTCGTGTTGAGCTCCTCACATACCTCTTGATCGTTTCTTGTGAGTTCTCCACCTTCTTTCCTCAGCCTTATCACCTGGTCCTTGACTGTTGTCTTCCTCCTAATGTGGCTATACAGCAGTTTCGGGTCAGATTTGACTTTCGATGCTATGTCGTTTTCATACTGTCGCTGGGCCTCCCTCCTTATCTGTGCATACTCGTTTCTGGCTCTTCTACTAATCTCCTTGTTTTCCTGGGTCCTATGCCTCCTGTACCTTTTCCATTCTCTGTTGCACTTAGTTTTTGCCTCCCTACACCTTCGGGTAAACCAAGGACTCGTTTTGGTCTTCCTATTATTTCCGTTTCCCTTGGGAACAAAACTTTCCTCTGCCTCCTTGCACTTTGTTGCCACATATTCCATCATCTCGTTTACTGATTTTCCTACCATTTCTCTGTCCCACTGAACCTCCTGCAGGAAGTTTCTCATACCTGTGTAGTCCCCCCTTTTATAGTTTGGCCTGTCCCCTTCAGTTCCTGTTACCTTCTCCACTTGTAACTCTACTATATAGTCAAAACTCAGAACCACATGATCGCTAGCTCCAAGGGGCCTCTCATAAGTGATGTCCTCAATGTCTGAACTGCTCAGGGTGAACACAAGATCCAGTCTTGCTGGCTCATCCTCCCCTCTCTCTCTGGTTGTGTCCCTGACATGTTGATGCATGAGGTTTTCAAGTACCACATCCATCATCTTGGCTCTCCATGTTTCGGGACCCCCATGTGGCTCCAGGTTTTCCCAGTCGATCTCCCTGTGGTTGAAATCGCCCATTACCAGTAACTTTGCTCTGCTCGAGTGAGCTCTTCTTGCCACCTCAGCCAGTGTGTCCACCATCACCCTGTTGTTTTCTTCGTACTCCTCTCTTGGCCTCCTGCAGTTCTGTGGTGGGTTATACATCACTCCAATGACTACTTTATGTTCTCCGGACTGAATTGTACCTACAATGTAGTCTCTTTCTCCAATCATGTCCATTTCTCCAAATCATCGGTGTTTTATGTGTGTGTGTGTGTGTGTGTGTGTGTGTGTGTGTGTGTGTGTGTGTGTGTGTGTGTGTGTGTGTGTGTGTGTGTGTGTGTGTGTGTGTGTGTGTGTGTGTGTGTGTGTGTGTGTGTGTGTGTGTGTGTGTGTGTGTGTGGCCCCGCCTCTTCACTGATCGCTACTAGGTCACTCTCCCCGAGCCGTGAGCTTTATCATACCTCTGCTTAAAGCTATGTGTGTGTGTGTGTGTGTGTATGTGTGTGTATGTGTGTGTGCATGTGTGATTGTGTGTGTGTGTGTGTGTGTGTGTGTGTGTGTGTGTGTGTGTGTGTGTGTGTGTGTGTGTGTGTATACTCACCTAATTGTGGTTGCAGGGGTCGAGACTCAGCTCCTGGCTCCTGTGTGTGTGTGTGTTTGTATGTGTAATTTTCCTACTCTATATGTTTCTTAAATTAAATTATCTTTTAACTTTTCCCAAATTTATCAATTCACTTCTTCATTTTCTTCATATCAGTAAACAGTGTTTGTGTGTTCTGGAATTCTATAAAAAATAATTTTTTTTATCAAGTCTGTATATTTTAGTAAGTGTTGTAAATCTCTCTAGATAGGTTGCCATTGTTGTATCTCTGGAGGTAACTTACACTGTGGGCACTAAATAGTTACGTTAACAAGCCTGGGCGCTCAGTATACTGTCTCAACCACCGGAAGTAATTTTAATACTAGTACGAGGCACCTAAGTTAGGATATATCCTTAGTCCTCCACCTCTCCACCCCCCTTTCTTCATTGGTTTGTCTTCCATATCCCATTTTATTAGTCAGTGACTGATACCACTACCAAGGGTGCATACCGAGCCAGCACCACTACCAAGGGTGCATACCGAGCCAGCACCACTACCAAGGGTACATACCGAGCCAGCACCACTACCAAGGGTACATACCGAGCCAGCACCACTACCAAGGGTACATACCGAGCCAGCACCACTACCAAGGGTACATACCGAGCCAGCACCACTACCAAGGGTGCATACCGAGCCAGCACCACTACCAAGGGTGCATACCGAGCCAGCACCACTACCAAGGGTGCATACCGAGCCAGCACCACTACCAAGGGTACATACCGAGCCAGCACCACTACCAAGGGTGCATACAGAGCCAGCACCACTACCAAGGGTGCATACCGAGCCAGCACCACTACCAAGGGTACATACCGAGCCAGCACCACTACCAAGGGTGCATACCGAGCCAGCACCACTACCAAGGGTGCATACCGAGCCAGCACCACTACCAAGGGTGCATACCGAGCCAGCACCACTACCAAGGGTGCATACCGAGCCAGCACCACTACCAAGGGTGCATACCGAGCCAGCACCACTACCAAGGGTGCATACCGAGCCAGCACCACTACCAAGGGTGCATACCGAGCCAGCACCACTACCAAGGGTACATACCGAGCAAGCACCACTACCAAGGATACATACCGAGCCAGCACCACTACCAAGGATACATACCGAGCCAGCACCACTACCAAGGGTACATACCGAGCCAGCACCACTACCAAGGATACATACCGAGCCAGCACCACTACCAAGGTTACATACCGAGCCAGCACCACTACAAAGGGTGCATACCGAGCCAGCACCACTACCAAGGATACATACCGAGCCAGCACCACTACCAAGGGTACATACCGAGCCAGCACCACTACCAAGGGTACATACCGAGCCAGCACCACTACCAAGGGTGCATACCGAGCCAGCACCACTACCAAGGTTACATACCGAGCCAGCACCACTACCAAGGTTACATACCGAGCCAGCACCACTACCAAGGGTGCATACCGAGCCAGCACCACTACCAAGGATACATACCGAGCCAGCACCACTACCAAGGTTACATACCGAGCCAGCACCACTACCAAGGGTGCATACCGAGCCAGCACCACTACCAAGGATACATACCGAGCCAGCACCACTACCAAGGGTACATACCGAGCCAGCACCACTACCAAGGGTGCATACCGAGCCAGCACCACTACCAAGGTTACATACCGAGCCAGCACCACTACCAAGGTTACATACCGAGCCAGCACCACTACCAAGGATACATACCGAGCCAGCACCACTACCAAGGGTACATACCGAGCCAGCACCACTACCAAGGGTGCATACCGAGCCAGCACCACTACCAAGGGTACATACCGAGCCAGCACCACTACCAAGGGTACATACCGAGACAGCACCACTACCAAGGGTGCATACCGAGCCAGCACCACTACCAAGGATACATACCGAGCCAGCACCACTACCAAGGGTACATACCGTGCCAGCACCACTACCAAGGGTGCATACCGAGCCAGCACCACTACCAAGGGTACATACCGAGCCAGCACCACTACCAAGGGTACATACCGAGCCAGCACCACTACCAAGGGTGCATACCGAGCCAGCACCACTACCAAGGATACATACCGAGCCAGCACCACTACCAAGGATGCATACCGAGCCAGCACCACTACCAAGGGTACATTCCGAGCCAGCACCACTACCAAGGGTACATACCGAGCCAGCACCACTACTAAGGGTGCATACCGAGCCAGCACCACTACCAAGGTTACATACCGAGCCAGCACCACTACCAAAGGTGCATACCGAGCCAGCACCACTACCAAGGGTGCATACCGAGCCAGCACCACTACCAAGGATACATACCGAGCCAGCACCACTACCAAGGGTGCATACCGAGCCAGCACCACTACCAAGGATACATACCGAGCCAGCACCACTACCAAGGGTGCATACCGAGCCAGCACCACTACCAAGGGTACATACCGAGCCAGCACCACTACCAAGGGTGCATACCGAGCCAGCACCACTACCAAGGGTACATACCGAGCCAGCACCACTACCAAGGGTGCATACCGAGCCAGCACCACTACCAAGGGTGCATACCGAGCCAGCACCACTACCAAGGATACATACCGAGCCAGCACCACTACCAAGGTTACATACCGAGCCAGCACCACTACCAAGGGTGCATACCGAGCCAGCACCACTACCAAGTATACATACCGAGCCAGCACCACTACCAAGGGTACATACCGAGCCAGCACCACTACCAAGGGTACATACCGAGCCAGCACCACTACCAAGGGTACATACCGAGCCAGCACCACTACCAAGGGTGCATACTGAGCCAGCACCACTACCAAGGATACATACCGAGCCAGCACCACTACCAAGGTTACATACCGAGCCAGCACCACTACCAAGGGTACATACCGAGCCAGCACCACTACCAAGGGTGCATACCGAGCCAGCACCACTACCAAGGGTGCATACCGAGCCAGCACCACTACCAAGGGTACATACCGAGCCAGCACCACTACCAAGGGTGCATACCGAGCCAGCACCACTACCAAGGGTACATACCGAGCCAGCACCACTACCAAGGGTGCATACCGAGCCAGCACCACTACCAAGGGTACATACCGAGCCAGCACCACTACCAAGGGTACATACCGAGCCAGCACCACTACCAAGGGTACATACCGAGCCAGCACCACTACCAAGGGTACATACCGAGCCAGCACCACTACCAAGGGTGCATACCGAGCCAGCACCACTACCAAGAGTACATACCGAGCCAGCACCACTACCAAGGATACATACCGAGCCAGCACCACTACCAAGGGTGCATACCGAGCCAGCACCACTACCAAGGATACATACCGAGCCAGCACCACTACCAAGGATACATACCGAGCCAGCACCACTACCAAGGGTGCATACCGAGCCAGCACCACTACCAAGGATACATACCGAGCCAGCACCACTACCAAGGGTGCATACCGAGCCAGCACCACTACCAAGGGTACATACCGAGCCAGCACCACTACCAAGGATACATACCGAGCCAGCACCACTACCAAGGATACATACCGAGCCAGCACCACTACCAAGGGTGCATACCGAGCCAGCACCACTACCAAGGATACATACCGAGCCAGCACCACTACCAAGGATACATACCGAGCCAGCACCACTACCAAGGGTGCATACCGAGCCAGCACCACTACCAAGGGTACATACCGAGCCAGCACCACTACCAAGGGTGCATACCGAGCCAGCACCACTACTTTTTCCATGGAGTCATTGAACTTAATCGAACCTGATTAGTGTCATATCATATTTCCACTTAACTCACCCAGAGGAAAAAAACAAAACACTCATTCTGATATGGATTTGAGAAGAATGTTGTGTATTCAGCTCGGTCTTGGCTGCTGAGGGACGGACACATTCTCAGGCAATAGGTCAGCTTATGTAGGTGACACTTTACATTGCTAGTTATTCATATGCTCCGTTTTCTTCAGGTAAGAGAATATTATTAAATTCATAGGGAAGCGTTAAACCTGTAGTAAGGGTCGTACAGGTTTGATCCACGCAGTAGACAGAATTACTCTTGTAGGCCTAGTGATTCCCATAAAAAATATTAATAATGAAAATAATAATAAAACAAAGCAACAATATAATAATAATAATAATAATAATAATAATAATAATAATAATAATAATAATAATAATAATAATAATAATAATAATAATAATAATAACAACAACAACAATAATAATAATAATAATAATAATAATAATAATAATAATAATAATAATAATAATAATAATAATAATAATAATAACAACAACAACAACAATAATAATAATAATAATAATAATAATAATAATAATAATAATAATAATAACAACAACAATAATAATAATAATAATAATAATAATAATAATAATAATAATAATAATAATAATAATAATAATAATATCAACAATATAAATAATGAAAATAATAATAAAATAAAGCAACAATATAATAATAATAATAATAATAATAATAATAATAATAATAATAATAATAATAATAATAATAATAAAAATAATAATAATAACAATATCAACAATATTAATAATGAAGAATTGGGACACTTATGCAACATATGGGAATGTTTATTGAAGAAACGTGTCGCCACACAGTGGCTTCATCAGTTCAATACAAAGCAGAAAGGTATAAGGAGGAGTTTGAGGTAATCAGTCCATTACTCTTGTAGGTGAGTGAAAGCAGGAGGAGGCGGAGTCACAGTGGGACCTGCCACTAGTGTAAGTAGCAGGAGGAGGCGGAGTCACAGAGTTTACCTGGAGAGGGCTTCGGGGGTCAACGCCCCCGCGGCCCGGTCTGAGACCAGGCCTCATGGTGGATCAGGGTCTGATCAACCAGGCTGTTACTGCTGGCCGCACGCAAGCTGACGTACGAACCACAGCCCGGTTGGTCAGGTACTGACTTTAGGTGCCTGTCCAGTGCCTTCTTGAAGACAGCCAGGGGTCTATTGGTAATCCCCCTTATGTATGCTGGGAGGCAATTGAACAGTCTTGGGCCCCGGACACTTATTGTGTTGTCTCTCAGTGTACTCGTGGCGCCCCTGCTTTTCATCGGGGGAATGTTGCATCTCCTGCCGAGTCTTTTGCTTTCATATGGAGTGATTTTCGTGTGCAGGTTTGGTACCAATCCCTCCAGGACCTTCCAAGTGTATATTATCATGTATCTCTCTCGCCTGAGTCCGAGGGAATACAGATCTAGGACCTTCAACCTTTCCCAGTAGATTAGGTGCTTTATCGCACTTACGTGTGACGTGAAAGTTCCTTGTACACTCTCCAGGTCTGCATTGTCGCCAGCCTTGAAGGGGGCCGTTAGTGTACAGCAGTATTCCAGCCTAGAGAGCACAAGCGATTTGAAGAGAATCATCATGGGCTTGGCGTCCCTAGTTTTGAAGGTTCTCATTATCCATCCTATCATTTTCCTAGCGGATGAGGTAGATACATTGTTGTGGTCTTTGAAGGCGAGATCCTCTGACATTATCACTCCCAGGTCCTTCACATTACTTTTCCGCTCTATTGTATGGTTAGAATTTGTGGTATACCCTGACACATTTTTAATTTCTTCAAGTTTCCCATATCTGAGTAGTTGAAATTTCTCCTCGTTGAACTTCATATTGTTTTGAGTGGCCCATTCGAAGATTTGGTTGATGTCCGCTTGGAGTCTCGCGGTGTCTTCGATGGAGGTCACTGCCATGGTGATCCGGGTGTCATCCGCAAAGGAAGACACATCTCTGTCTATGTCAGAAATGAGGATGAGGAATAGAATGGGAGCGAGTACTGTGCCTTGTGGAACAGAGCTTTTTACCGTAGCTGCCTGGGACTTGACTCTGTTTACTATTACTCTTTGTGTTCTATTTATCAGGAAGTTGTGGATCCCGCATTTTGTGTGCTATTACACCATGGTCATACTTGTCGAAAGCTTTTGCAAAATCTGTGTATACTACATCTGTATTTTGTTTATCCTCTACAGCATCCAGGACCTTGTCATAGTGGTCCAGTAGCTGGGACAGGCAGGAGTGAAATTCTTTAAACCCGTGTTGCCCTGGGTTGTGTAATTGATGGGTATCTAGATGGTTGGCGATCTTGCTTCTTAGAACCCTCTCAAAGATTTTTATGATATGGGATGTTAGTGCTATCGGTCTGTAGTTCTTTGCAATGGCTTTACTGCCACCTTTGTGGAGTGCGGCTGTGTCTGTTGTTTTTAGTATGTGTGGGATGACCCTTGTGTCCATGCTCCCTCTCCATAAAATGCTGAAGGCACGCGATAGGGACTTCTTGCAATTCTTGATGAACACGGAGTTCCACGAGTCTGGGCCTGGGGCAGAGTACATGGGCATGTCATTAATTGCATCTTCAAAATCTTGTGGAGTTAGAATAATATCCGAGATTTTTGGGATGACCAAATTTTGGGTTTCGTTCATAAAGAATTCATTTGGATTGTCGACCCTTAGTTTGGGCAGCGGCTCGCTGAACACTGAGTCATATTGGTACTTTAGTATCTCACTCATTTCTTGGCTATCATCTGTGTATGTCCCATCCCGCCTAAGCAGGGGCCCAATACTGGATGTTGTTTTTCCCTTAGATTTGGCATAAAAGAAGAAGTATTTTTTTTTATTTCAATTTCCTTTATGGCTTTTAGTTCTTCCTGTGATTCTTGTCTCCTATAAGACTCCTTCAGCTTAAGTTCAATATTTGCAATTTCATTGACTAGTGCCTCTCTTCGTATTTCAGATATATTGACCCCACTCAGCAGCTCTGTGACTCTTTGCCTTCGTCTGTATAGGGAACGTCTCTCTCTTTCTAGTTTACATCTTCTCTTTTTTTTATAATGGAATGTGTCTTGAGCAGATCTCAAGAACCACAGAATTCATTTTTTCAAGGCATATGTTCGGATCCGTGTTGTTTAGGATATCTTCCCAGCTTGTTTCATTTAGGACATAATAATAACAACAACAACAACAACAACAACAACAACAACAACAACAACAACAACAATAATAATAATAATAATAATAATAATAATAATAATAATCATAATCTTTGGAAAGGGAAGGTAGCCCCAATGCTTTGAATCAAGAGCATTTTACGAGCCTCACGGTATCCCTTTGAATAGTTAGATTTTAAGAGGAACATCGAGTGATCGTTGTAACTAAGTTAGGCTTGCAGAAAGACTCCAACGACTGGAAATTATTTCCCAACAAGCTCTTTAATGTCAAAGTTCCACCACTGCATCTGTGCTGACAGCTGTAATGGTAACCTCCGAGAATTAGATTTACTTAATGTTTTCAAGAGTCATTATCACATTCAGCCGAGACGTACTTGTTACTCTACCGCCACTCATAGCTGTGTATACCAGTGATGTAGCTACTGGCTACCATAAGAGCATAACAGTGGAGGAACACTGCAGCAGGCCTACTGGCCCATACCAGGCAGGTCCTTACCGAAGCATCAGTTCTGCTGTAACACAAACATACACTTCTACAACTACTACTTATATTAACTAGGTTGCATCGTTGTCTGGCAGTTGGAGGCGGCAGGAAATTCTTCAACACTTTCCTAATCTACAGGAATGACCTATTCCACTAGTGCATTTTTCTACTGCCGATACCGCCTCCATCTGCTTCACCTCACCTGTTTGCAGTATATAAGCCCCTTCTCCATGCATATGTTGCCGGCTCACCGCATTGAGAAGACCCGGACCAGGACAGGTCCTGGAAAACCTAACTGTACCTGCATATGCTGTACTAATCTGCACAGTACTCACACACACTGAGTGTGCTCTCTCCCAGGATATTAGCAACGTCATGGCATATCGTGTGTGTATCCGCCCACTTCATAATGACCTCTCGGACAAAGTGAAGAAGACTGACAATGCCCTTAACGACAACCCTGCATGTGAAGCTGTCCAACTTCTTCAGTGCTGAAGACTTTTATCACCGTCTGCTTTAACGATAACGAAGCCGACAAGATCATCACCACTTCATTTATAAATGTTCTCAAGGACCATAACTTCGAAGTGGGTCCTCCTGCTTTGAGGGCCAAGATCAGTGTTCGTAAAGAAGCGACATCACCAGCCAGTAACTTACAACTTGAATATTAAAAATGATTGGGGCCACCGTCTACTCCGTCTCAAAAATTTCAAGGTCACCTTCGTCGAAATCTCCATGGCATATCAGGCACTCAATGAAGGTTTACGTATCTCATATTACCACGTTAATCCCAAGAACAGAGTACCTGAGTGATTCCACTGCATCAGCCCATCTTGGAACTGCTATGCATACACTCACCTCTCCAAGGACTGCCTTTGAAGGAAAAGAAATACTGCTCCAGCTGGGGCACTGAAGGATACACTCATAAGGACTGCACCTCTGCCTCTCAACCAAAATGTCTCAACTGCAGGAAGGAAATCGTCAGTAATAGAAAGCTCGATGCCCTGACTTATGCTGAAATCACAAACCTTCAAGCTCAAAAATTTTTCCAAGTTACCCAACATCCTACTTCTGCAACGAACTTTATTCCAACACCACCAGACGGCGCTCCAACTACGATCATATACTGCATGGTGTTTGTACGCAGAAAACAATATGAAGTTCAATGAAATGAAATTTCAACTATGCAGATATGGAAAACTTGAGGAAATTAAACCTATATTAAGGTATACATCAAATCCTAACCACACAATAGAGCGAAAAGCTAATGTAAAGGACCTAGGAGTGATAATGTCAGAGGATCTCACCTTCCAAGACTACACCAATATATCTACCTCATCTGCTAGAAAATTGACAGGATGGATAATGAGAACCTTCAAAACCAGGGACGTGAAGCTTATGATAAGAACATAAGAAAGAAACACTGCGGCAGGCCCACCGGCTCACGCGAGACAGGTCCAAGCCGCCCACCTGCCCATGCCACTGACCCAACCCAGTCAGGTCCAAATCACATCCACTTATGGAAGAAACACGGCATCAGACCTACTAGTACAAGCTAGTCGAGTCCAAAACATACCCACCCACAACCCCTCATGTATTTATCTAACCTATTTTTAAAAATCATAAACACTCTGGGTAACAGGTATATCTTGCTACTTCTACTTACACTTAGGTCACACTACACAGGTATGCACATGCATATGTATACAGACACACATCTAGGCTTTTTCTCCTTTTTTCTCAATAGAATCTTTCTTAATAAAATCTTAAAAGAATCTTTCCTCTGTAAGCCATGCATGTCGTATGAGGCATCTAAAATGCCGGGAGCAATGAGCAGAGAAGAAAAACCTTATAAAACTGGGTTGCTTGAATGTGCGTGGATGTAGTGTAGATGATAAGAAAGAGATGACTGCTAATGTTATGAATGAAAAGAAGTTGGATGTCCTGGCTCTAAGTGAAACAAAGCTGAAGGAGGTGGGCGAGTTTCAGTGGGGAAAAATAAATGAGATTAAGTCAGGAGTATCTGACAGAGTTAGAGCTAAGTATGGGGTAGCAATAATGTTGAAGGATCAGTTATGGAGAGAGAAGAGGGAATATAAATGTATAAATTCAAGGATTATGTGGATTAAAATAAGGGTTGTATGCGAAAAGTAGGTCATAGTAAGTGTGTATGCACCTGGAGAAGAGAGGAGTGTAGAAGAGAGAGAGAATTTGGGAGATGTTAAGCTAGTGTGTAGAAACTTTTGAGCCAGGTGTGGCATGCAAAGAGTATGTAACCAGGGGACTAAGGGTTGATGATGGGGCCCCGTCGTTCAACCAGTACCCAAGTTCCAGCCAATGAGAAGGTGGTTTTGGCAATTGCAGAGGTTATGTGGGTACCACTCTCCTGTCTACCCTTGTCATTCCCATTCTAGAGCTGGTTGAAGCACGGTCTGCTCTCTAGTGGCTTCTATTCTGCCTTGCTTACCGTGGAGTGCACTAATACCTATTGCTGTACATAGTGTATATAGTGTACATACTTCTGTTCTAAATTGGTGAAGGATAATATAAATCAAGAGTTTTCTGCTGTGTTTATTTTGCTTTCTTTACACCCAGGATAACAGGCCATTTGGATTCCTGGGTTGTAATACCAAGTGAAAGAGTAACTGTGGTAGGGGACCTAAATGCTAAAGTAGGAGAAACATTTAGAGAAGGCGTGGTAGGTAAGTTTGGGGTGCCAGGTGTAAATGATAATGGGGGCCCTTTGATTGAACTTTGTATAGAACAGGTTTTGATTATAGGTAACACATATTTTAAGAAAAAAGAGGATAAGTATACGAAACATGATGTAAGGCATAATGACAGTAGTTTGTTGGACTACGTATTGATAGATAAAAGACTGTTAGGCAGACTTCAAGATGTACATGTTTATAGAGGGGCCACAGATATATCAGATCACTTTTTATATAAGGAAAATGGAAGCAGCGAGTAAGAGAGAGGTGAAGGTTTATAAACTAAAAGAGGAGGCAGTTAGGGTAAGATATAAACAACTATTGGAGGAAAGATGGGCTAGTGAGAGTATAGGCAATGGGGGTCGAAGATGTGTGGGGTATGTTTAAAAATGCAGTGTTAGAGTGTTCAGCAGAAGTTTGTGGTTACAGTAAAGTGGGTGCGGGAGGGAAGAAGAGCGATTGGTGGAATGATGATGTAAAGAAAGTAGTAAGAGAGAAAAAGTTAGCATATGAGAGGTTTTTACAAAGTAGAAGTGATTCAAGGAGGGAGGAGTATTTGGAGAGAAAAAGAGAGGTTAAGAGAGTGGTGAAGCAATGTAAAAAGAGAGCAAATGAGAGAGTGGGTGAGATGTTACCAACAAATTTTGTTGAAAATAAGAAAAAGTTTTGGAGTGAGATTAATAAGCTGAGAAAGCCTAGAGAATGAATAGATTTGATAGTTAAAAATAGGAGAGGAGAGTTATAAAATGGAGAGTTAGAGGAATTGGGAAGACGGAGGGAATATTCTGAGGAATTGTTAAATGTTGATGAAGATAGGGAAGCTGTGATTTCGTGTATAGGGCAAGGAGGAATAACATCTTGTAGGAGTGAGGAAGAGCAAGTTGTGATTGTGGGGAAAGTTCATGAGGCAGTAGGTAAAATGAAAGGGAGTAAGGCAGCTGGGATTGATGGGATAAAAACAGAAATGTTAAAAGCAGGTCGGGATATAGTTTTGGAGTGATTAGTGCTTTTATTTAATAAATGTATGGAAGACGGTAAGGTACCTAGGGATTGGCAGAGAACATGCATAGTTCCTGTGTATGAAGATAAAGGGGACAAAAGAATGCAAATTTATAGGATAATAAGTCTGTTGGGTATACCTAGTAAAGTGAATGGTAGAATTATTATTGAAAGAATAAAGAGTAAGGCAGAGAGTAGGATAGTAGATGAAGAAGGAGGCTTTAGGAAGGGTAGGGTGTGTGTAGACCAAGTGTTTACAGTGAAACATATAGGTCAACAGTATTTAGAAAAGGGTGTTACGGAGAGGCGATATCTATAAAGTATAGACATCTCCAGAGAATACTAGAAGGTCTCTTCCTATAGCACTCAGTCTGTTTCTGGATTTTGTAACAAGTTGTCGGATTAAGATCAGTCTAGTTATTCCTTGTATTGAGTAAATATTATTAGAGTTTTGGGATTACAACTATGTGATAATCCAACGAAATAAAAGTTTGATGTTTATTAACAAAGTTGTCTAGGTGGACAAAATCAAAGTAAATGAATTTGATATAATTTAGGATATAAGCTGCTACACTTCTCTTGTAGTGTAAAGAGAAACTGTACATGTGGTATGACGCTTAAGAACCGTCTGGTACGTAATCATCAATTATAAAAATAATACTAGCTTATACAAGCGTGTGTGAATGTGTGCGTGTGCTGAAAGTGCTCGTTATGTCTCGCCAAGACTCGACTCGACTTAACTTAAAAAGTGACTGACTAAACGCCCTCAAATAATTATATATATAATCTATCTTCTTGACCAACAAGGCAATCAAAACAGCTTGCTTGAACAATATGACGAATCATTCACCAACAGCAATAATGTAACAAGCAGCAGCACAGCTTCAGGAACAAGGAGACAAAATGGCCACCCTAACTGGGGACCATCAGCAGATCCTCCATAAAAATCATAAAACTCCCTTAATACTGAATCTAAGTTCAGTATAACCAAATCTCCGACAACGGCGGTGCGAAGATGCCACACAAAATAGCTTGGGACCTGGGATGACTTAGAGTGTCAGTACCACACACAACCTCAACAAAAACGTTAAAAATCACTAAGTCTGAACTATGTTCTGTGAACAGAGTTACACAGAGTTATAAGATGTATGTTTTGACTCACCAGCAAAACCATTCTCTACCAAACCAGTCTAAATAATGAACAAACAGCCAGAGATAAGAGAGATCTCTGGAGAGATGGAGAGAGAGGTGCTGCTCGAGTGATGGCCAGCTGTGGAGATAAAACGATTTCTCGACAATAGGCCTCACATCAGGTGAGATCACTCGACTTGTTTGTGCTACTCCAGCGAGGTGCAAGGTACAGCCTGACACCAACAAGCGATCGGTAGTTAGCAAGCTAGTTTGCAAAGGTGGACAGCCAATCACAACTCTTCAACAGTGAGTACAGTGAAGTGTAACTGTTGCATCCTACCTACAAACATAGCTAATATAATAATATAATAAAGCAAGATATTTCCATTTTAGTTATTAATGAAAATATCGGCAATATAAAATTATATGAAAAAAGTAAATATATATACTATAAATATTTGGCCCCATTCAGGGGGTGCAATAATGGTAAAGAGATTTTGGTGGCATTTATGAATTTGGAAAAGGCTTATGACAGGGTGGACAGGTGGGCAATGTGGCAGATGTTGCAAATGTATGGAATTAGAGGTAGGCTATTGAAAGCTGTGAAGAAGTTTTACGAGGATAGTGAAGCACAGGTTAGAGAATGTAGGAGAGAGAGAGATTATTTCCCAATAAAAGTAGGCCTAGATAAGGATGTGTGATGTCACCGTGATGTCACCGTGGCTGTTCAATATATTTATAGATGGGGTTGTAAGAGAAGTGAATGCTCGGGTGTTGACAAGAGGTGTGGGGTTAGAACATAAGAAAGAAGGAACACTACAGCAGGCCTCCTGGCCCATGCAAGGCAGGTCCAAGTCACCTCCCGGCTTAAACCAATGACCCACTTAGTCAGGTCAGGTCACATCCACTTAAGGAAGAGGCAAGACATCAGACCTATTAGTACAAGCTAGTCAGGTCCAACTCATACCCACCCACACCCACTCATGAATTTATCTAACTTATTTTTAAAACTACACAACGTTTTAGCTTCTATGACAGTACTCGGGAGTTTGTTCAACTCATCCACAACTCTATTACCAAACCACTGCTGAGAGACCTGTCTTGGCTAGATATTTTTAGCATGCTATTTATATTCCCTTTATTTATTTTTGTTTTCCACTTATACACCTCAATCAAATAACTCCTAATTCTTTGCCTTTCTAGAGAGTGCAGATTCAGGGCCCTCAGGATGTCCTTGTAGGGAAGATTTCTGATATATGGGATCAACTTTGTCATCCTCCTTTGTACTTTTTCCAGTGCATTTATATCCATTCTGTAATACGGTGACCAGAAATGTGCAGCATTATCTAAATTAGGCCTAACCTAAGATATGTAGAGTTGAAGAACAACCTGAGGACTCCTATTATTTATGCTCGTTGATATGAAGCCAAGGATTCTGTTCGCTTTATGATCTACATTATTTATTTTATATGTGGCATGGTTATTTTATTGTCCAATGTTTAGAACTTTGCATTTGTATATATTAAACTGAATCTGCCACTTCTCCAGCCACTGCATCAGTCTATTCAAATCATCTTGGAGTGCTCTAATGTCTTCATCTGAATGAATTAGACAACCTATTTTGGTGCCATCAGCAAACTTGCTTATGTCGCTATTTATTCCCTCATCTACGTCGTTTATATAAATTGTGAAGAACAAAGGGCCCAACACTGACCCCTGTGGAACACCACTCGTGATGTGCCCTCACTTTGAATTCTCCCCATTGATGCAAACTCTCTGCTGCCTATCTGTCAATCATGCCTCTACCCAGGAAAAAAAATTCTCCAATTCCATATGCCTTAATTTTCCGCAATAGCCTCTGATGTGGAACTCTATCGAAAGCCTTACTGAAGTCCATTTACATAATATTATACTCATTACTATAATCTACCTCCTTAAATACCTTGGTGAAAAAAGTTAGTAAACTCATAAAGCAGGAACGCCCCTTTGTAAAACCGTGTTGAGATTCATTAATTAATTTAAGCCTTTCAAGATGGCTATGAATTGCTTCGGCAATTATTGATTCCATAAATTTTCCCACTATGGAGGTAAGGTTTATTGGTCTATAGTTTGAAGCTAAGAACCTGTCTCCTGCTTTGTAAATAGGTATTATATTTGCCATTTTCCATTTGTCTGGCACTACACCATTTTGTAATGATAAGCCGAAAAGACTAGTCCAAGGTTTGCTAAGTTCCTCTTCACATTCCTTTAGAACCCTTGCATACAGTTCATAAGGGCCTGGGGATTTATTCGGTTTTAATTTCTTTGTTTGTCTGAGGACCATGTCACTAGTTACCCTAATCGTGCGTAGTTTATTATCGTCCTGTTCTACATAATTTATAATTTCTGGAATTTCGCTAGTATCTTCCTGCGTAAAAACTGAGAGGAAATAAGAGTTAAAAATTTCACACATTTCCTTATCACTGTCAGTGATCTGACCTGAGTTACTTTTGAGTGGTCCAGTCTTGTCCCTAATCTTACTTCTGTATACCTGAAAGAAACCTTTTGATTTAGTCTTCAAATATCTTGCCACTTTAGCCTTATTATCTCTTTTAGCTTTTCTTATTCCTTTTTTTATTTCTCTCTTTAATTGAATATATTAATTTCTTAAGTGCCCCTCTCCTCTTTTGATACGCCTATATATGTCTCTTTTCACCAGTGAGATGTTTTAGTCTATTCTTAATGCATTTAGGATCATATTTGGTTGATCTAATTTCCCTGCTTAGAACATAAGTTGTCTGGGCAGCTAGAGCTATGCTCTGAAAAACATCAAATTGGCAGCCAACACCACCTACCTGACCCATAGTCAGGTCATTCCAATTTAGCCCACCCAGGTAATTTCTCAGTCCCATAAATTGGCTAAATGGAAGTCTGGGACAGAGATTTGATTGCAGTTATCTGGATAATTCCATGATATATTTAAACTAAGTGATTTGTGATTGCTTTCCCCAAGCTAATCATTAACCTCAAGATATTTTCATTTTAGTTATTAATGACAATATCGGCAATATAAAATTATATGAAAAAGTAAATACATATATACACTATAAACATTTGGCCCCATTTGGTTTTGGTGGCATTTATGGATTTGGAAAAGGCTTATGACCTACCTGCTGTCCAATCCACCCCTGACCTACCTGCTGTCCAATCCACCCCTGACCTACCTGCTGTCCAATCCACCCCTGACCTACCTGCTGTCCAATCCATCCCTGACCTACCTGCTGTCCAATCCACCCCTGACCTACCTGCTGTCCAATCCACCCCTGACCTACCTGCTGTCTAAGCTACCTTGCCTGTTCAACCTGCCACCACCTCCCCACCCACTGATACTCCACCTGAAAATCAAGACTCACATCTCTGACGAAGAAATTGAAGTCCACAACCACCCCTCGGCATAACTTGGAAAAATCTTCATCTTCACTGCACATTAGAGAACGAACGCCATGATCGTTAAAGAACTCCACCCTCGACTCTGCAATAGTCGAGAACATGTGCCTCTGTTGCCCCATACAAGTTCACACCACAAGTCCAAAATTTTGTGAAACAATTCATCTACGACTTCGACAACTGTGCAACACTCATATACATACCAAACGAAGCGTCTAGAAAATTCAAGAATGGATCATTCTAATTTTCACAATAAATTGAGTCTTACCAGAACTCCCGCGCCTGCCTGCGGTACCAATCTTTGTTATCAAGGACTTAGCTTCTGGCTCAGTTTCTGCGACTGAAGACACTCGTCTCCGGCGCTATGCTTCGCCTGTCCTCACTTCCCCGATCTTTCTTTACCTGAGAGTTTCATATAATATATATATTGTACTTTTATCAAGATTGATGGACTAAACACACCGACTCCAGGCTGAGGGACTGATTATCGCAGATTTCTCCTCGTCTTCCACCGCTCTTCTCTGTATTGGACTGATGCCGCTGGCTGGCTAAACGTTTCCACAGTTAAGATACACAAATGCTGCACATCATTCACCAACTTGTCGGTTTTCTAAACAACTTATATAATTCCTATATACATGAAAGAAATCCTTAAGATTGGTTTTAGATTCCCTCACAACCTTAATGTCTCATTCTCTTTTGGCTTTCATTAGTCCTTTTCTTGACTTTTCTCTCTTAAGTTCAAAATATCGTTCAATAAGGTAACCCTCGTCTCTTTGATTTGCTTGTAATGTCTCTTATTACCCAAGTTATTGTTGTAATGTTACGGCAATAATTGTACCTATGTATTACAAGCATGTCACGTACATCAGTATTACAAGCATGTCACGTTCATCAGTATTACAAGCATGTCACGTTCATCAGTATTACAAGCATGTCACGTTCATCAAGTATTACAAGCATGTCACGTTCATCAGTATTACAAGCATGTCACGTTCATCAGTATTACAAGCATGTCACGTTCATCAAGTATTACAAGCATGTCACGTTCATCAGTATTACAAGCATGTCACGTTCATCAGTATTACAAGCATGTCACGTTCATCAAGTATTACAAACATGTCACGTTCATCAGTATTACAAGCATGTCACGTTCATCAGTATTACAAGCATGTCACGTTCATCAGTATTACAAGCATGTCACGTTCATCAAGTATTACAAATGTCACGTTCATCAAGTATTACAAACATGTCACGTTCATCAGTATTACAAGCATGTCACGTTCATCAGTATTACAAGCATGTCACGTTCATCGAGTATTACAAATATGTCACGTTCATCAGTATTACAAACATGTCACGTTTATCAGTATTACAAGCATGTCACGTTCATCAGTATTACAAACATGTCACGTTCATCAAGTATTACAAACATGTCACGTTCATCAAGTATTACAAACATGTCACGTTCATCAAGTATTACAAACATGTCACGTTCATCAAGTATTACAAACATGTCACGTTCATCAAGTATTACAAACATGTCACGTTCATCAAGTATTACAAACATGTCACGTTCATCAGTATTACAAACATGTCACGTTCATCAAGTATTACAAATATGTCACGTTCATCAAGTATTACAAACATGTCACGTTCATCAAGTATTACAAACATGTCACGTTCATCAAGTATTACAAATATGTCACGTTCATCAAGTATTACAAACATGTCACGTTCATCAAGTATTACAAATATGTCACGTTCATCAAGTATTACAAATATGTCACGTTCATCAAGTATTACAAACATGTCACGTTCATCAAGTATTACAAACATGTCACGTTCATCAAGTATTACAAATATGTCACGTTCATCAAGTATTACAAACATGTCACGTTCATCAAGTATTACAAACATGTCACGTTCATCGAGTATTACAAATATGTCACGTTCATCAAGTATTACAAACATGTCACGTTCATCAAGTATTACAAACATGTCACGTTCATCGAGTATTACAAACATGTCACGTTCATCGAGTATTACAAACATGTCACGTTCATCAAGTATTACAAACATGTCACGTTCATCGAGTATTACAAACATGTCACGTTCATCGAGTATTACAAACATGTCACGTTCATCGAGTATTACAAACATGTCACGTTCATCAAGTATTACAAACATGTCACGTTCATCGAGTATTACAAACATGTCACGTTCATCAAGTATTACAAACATGTCACGTTCATCAAGTATTACAAACATGTCACGTTCATCGAGTATTACAAACATGTCACGTTCATCAAGTATTACAAACATGTCACGTTCATCGAGTATTACAAACATGTCACGTTCATCAAGTATCACAAACATGTCACGTTCATCAAGTATTACAAACATGTCACGTTCATCAAGTATTACAAACATGTCACGTTCATCGAGTATTACAAACATGTCACGTTCATCAAGTATTACAAACATGTCACGTTCATCGAGTATTACAAACATGTCACGTTCATCAAGTATTACAAACATGTCACGTTCATCAAGTATTACAAACATGTCACGTTCATCGAGTATTACAAACATGTCACGTTCATCAAGTATTACAAACATGTCACGTTCATCAAGTATTACAAACATGTCACGTTCATCAAGTATTACAAACATGTCACGTTCATCAAGTATTACAAACATGTCACGTTCATCAAGTATTACAAACATGTCACGTTCATCGAGTATTACAAACATGTCACGTTCATCAAGTATTACAAACATGTCACGTTCATCAAGTATTACAAACATGTCACGTTCATCGAGTATTACAAACATGTCACGTTCATCAAGTATTACAAACATGTCACGTTCATCAAGTATTACAAACATGTCACGTTCATCGAGTATTACAAACATGTCACGTTCATCAAGTATTACAAACATGTCACGTTCATCAAGTATTACAAACATGTCACGTTCATCGAGTATTACAAACATGTCACGTTCATCAAGTATTACAAACATGTCACGTTCATCAAGTATTACAAACATGTCACGTTCATCAAGTATTACAAACATGTCACGTTCATCAAGTATTACAAACATGTCACGTTCATCAAGTATTACAAACATGTCACGTTCATCAAGTATTACAAACATGTCACGTTCATCAAGTATTACAAACATGTCACGTTCATCAAGTATTACAAACATGTCACGTTCATCAAGTATTACAAACATGTCACGTTCATCAAGTATTACAAACATGTCACGTTCATCAAGTATTACAAACATGTCACGTTCATCAAGTATTACAAACATGTCACGTTCATCGAGTATTACAAACATGTCACGTTCATCAAGTATTACAAACATGTCACGTTCATCAAGTATTACAAACATGTCACGTTCATCGAGTATTACAAACATGTCACGTTCATCAAGTATTACAAACATGTCACGTTCATCAAGTATTACAAACATGTCACGTTCATCGAGTATTACAAACATGTCACGTTCATCAAGTATTACAAACATGTCACGTTCATCAAGTATTACAAACATGTCACGTTCATCGAGTATTACAAACATGTCACGTTCATCAAGTATTACAAACATGTCACGTTCATCAAGTATTACAAACATGTCACGTTCATCAAGTATTACAAACATGTCACGTTCATCAAGTATTACAAACATGTCACGTTCATCAAGTATTACAAACATGTCACGTTCATCAAGTATTACAAACATGTCACGTTCATCAAGTATTACAAACATGTCACGTTCATCAAGTATTACAAACATGTCACGTTCATCAAGTATTACAAACATGTCACGTTCATCAAGTATTACAAACATGTCACGTTCATCAAGTATTACAAACATGTCACGTTCATCAAGTATTACAAACATGTCACGTTCATCAAGTATTACAAACATGTCACGTTCATCAAGTATTACAAACATGTCACGTTCATCAAGTATTACAAACATGTCACGTTCATCAAGTATTACAAACATGTCACGTTCATCAAGTATTACAAACATGTCACGTTCATCAAGTATTACAAACATGTCACGTTCATCAAGTATTACAAACATGTCACGTTCATCAAGTATTACAAACATGTCACGTTCATCAAGTATTACAAACATGTCACGTTCATCAAGTATTACAAACATGTCACGTTCATCAAGTATTACAAACATGTCACGTTCATCAAGTATTACAAACATGTCACGTTCATCAAGTATTACAAACATGTCACGTTCATCAAGTATTACAAACATGTCACGTTCATCAAGTATTACAAACATGTCACGTTCATCAAGTATTACAAACATGTCACGTTCATCAAGTACTAATAAGTCAGTGGAGTTGTAGATGAATTGAATAAACTCGCAAGTATCGTCAATAAGGCAAGAACTTTGGTTAGCTTTAAATATAGGTTGGACTAGTATATGAGTGAGTGTGGGAGGGTTCGATTTAGACTTGCCTAGCATGGGACCAGTAGGTCTACCGCACTATTCCTTCGTTCTTATGTTCTGCAATGTTCTATTGTAACCCGTTGTTTACTGGCAATTTTCTGCGTTCAGTTTAAGCTTTACGTTTTATATGCGCCATTACAGCTCTTCTCCTCAAAATGCTCTATTTCATACTGAATATGACGAAAGATGACAAGTCCGTTCAAGTCCCGTGGCTCGGTTGCCAACGCACTCAGCTCATATACTGAGTGTCCGTGGTTCAACGCCCGGCATTGGCGGAAACCTTGGGCGTGTTTTCTTACGCCTGCTGTCTTGTTCACCTAGCAGTAAGTAGGTACCTGGGTGTTAGTTGATTATTGTCGGTAGCATCCTGGGGGTGGTAGCATACCTTAGTGGCGGGCTTCATAATGAGGTGAGGCAGGATAACAGCTCTGAACCTGTAAATAATGTGCACAAGAGAAAAAAAAAAACTTTTCTCAACTATCATTTCTTACTTAACGCAGACTTTTTTTTATAAAAAAAAAAGAATGATTATTATCTTAGGTAACAACCCTGAACATACGATTAAGTGACTTACGTAGTGAGCTGATGGAAGCACACAGCTGTGATGTTCCTCTTGTTACGAGGCTGCATCAGCGTGTCCGTCACACTTGTTTTGTCACACATTAAACCTGATTGTAGTTTGCTTTTAGTAAAGTTAAATAAACAGTCAAAACTAACCAGGGAACAGGTTGGATGTGAACCCATTGCGAGTGAGTCGTAAAACTCACTCGCCATGACTTCAAACCCCCACCCGTTCCGTGGTTTGTTAACAATCGTGTTATTACGGTTTCGTGAGTCATTAGTCTTAACCAATACAACCTGGCGAAGATCAACTTAAGTACATTATTCAAATATAAGATAATTAAAAAAGCTCATTTAATCGTAACCGTCTCTCAACTTTTGAAGTTACACCTTACCTACGAGTCATCTATATGTAACCTGGACTATCCCAACCACCATTGATCAAACCAGTTTTTGTCTACCTTGTCAGATGTTCATCCAGTGTAGCTCTGCCACGCACTGCAAACATTGTATATATACTTGATATTCAAAGCCTAATAGTGTGATTATTTTTCCAGTCATAATGGTGTGGGCCCTCTTGTCAACTAGTTATTAATTTTTATTTATGAATTTGTTTCCTATGGTCTTGCTTATGGAAGAATGAGACGGAGGGATAGACTTAAGTAAGCATCAGATTCCTCTCAATATCATTCTAACTCAGTCTTGAGGCGTCCTTGACACTACCCGGCTGCAGTCAAGCACTGCCAGTCTATCACGTTTATAACCTTATATTTACCACTTAGCAGCATGCGTAGAACATGTTAAGGGTTTCTAGTCACTGCTGCGTAATTCAAAATAGCTGGCTCAGCTGTATGATACAGATGGTGGCCTCTTCGAGTGGCCTTGATGTAAGGAACCGGTTTTGATAATTATACATGTATCAAGGTTAGTGCAGTCGCTAGTGTTAACTAGCTTATACTTGCCTAACTTGATATGATGACCTTGAAACTCAAAACGAGAAAAGAATATAGGAAGTAAGGATACATCAGCATATGGAAGAGACCGAGAAGGGAGGTATTATGATCAGTTTCAATCTTCGTTGAAAATCTTCGACAAGTTTAGTGGTGCTGTAAATATTGTATTCGCTCTTAACTGCCTTAAGAGATCTGCACCTGCAAGACTGCTCATGACGATATACAATCCGAGTTTACATGTGTGTGTTAAACTTTTGCTTATGTCATATGAAATAATGTCTCATCGAAGAAGAACCTCGTTGCCATTTTTGTAAGCAATGATTTCAGGGAACAAGAGTGAGCTCTCACAACCGACTGACTGGTCAACTCATTTGTTGAAAAGACAAGAAAGGATAAAAAACACACACGCAAAGTCTCTTCCCCGTTCCTCTTCCCTTCTCCACCGCTTGCCAAGGCTAAGCACAATATGCAACTGACTCTGATGTTAAGTATGTTAATTTTTGGTGTAACTAAGGATGAGAAAGCTATGTTGAGAGGCAAGCTGCAGTTGTGTGTCATAGGGGGAGATCTCTCACTCCGTCGTTAACTCATCAGTGACGATAATTGATAATTTCGGGGTGGATCATGGGTGTCTCAGTGTGTTGCTTAGTAGTGCTTGTTGGCCAGAGTAACCCAATGGTGACACTGTGGCCTGTCATCCCGTGACGTTGACGAGAGTAACCAACACTGACTTTGTCGACGATAATCCATAAAGTGACGCTACGGTAACCATTACTGTAACGTTGACTACGGTAACCCATACTGTGACGTTAGCTGTCATTATCCATACTGAGACGTTGTTTATGGTTATCCGGCTGTGACGTCGAGTGAAACCGGCTGTGGCGTCGAGTAAAAGCAGATGTGGCGTCGAGTAATTCGGCTGTGGCGTCGAGTAATTCGGCTGTGGCGTCGAATAATCCAGCAATGGCGTCGAATAATCCGACTATGACAAAGAAATTCGAGGCAGACTAGCCGTGCAGTATTGCACGAGTTGCAACAAGGTTGATAACACGATGTACTGGAGGTGGACACTGGCTGCTGTAACGAAACCAATTGAGGCACAGAGGAGAAAAACATATTCTAGGGAAATTATTTTGACTGAGAGAGTAGATAAATATTCGTACACGTGGGGGTAGCATATTTTCCACTTGGGTAGGTGCGCGGCTGTAATTAAGCCTAGAGCTGACTAAATAAGGCGGCCATGCTGGCTAGGCTTGATGTATGTCAGGGAAAACGAGGTCTTTTTTGTCTCAAGAAACAAACGCACTGGAACCTGCTCCAATTAGTGGCTAAATTATTACCATAATTTTTAAATGGGTGAAAAGGTAAGCCAGCGGAAGGCCTCGGTCAGATGACCAAAAGCTCTAGCTGCGGGTCATCATGTAACTAAGACTGACGTCAGGAAACACTTCTGTTGCTTGACAAACCTTACCTAACCTGCTTTAATTTTCTCAAGTTATAGTGCTATTCATTTTATTTCGAAATTACGTATCCTATGAACAGTGGAGCACGGCACCTAGACTAGGCTAGGCACTGCGTAGGTGCATTTAACCACATAAAATAACCTATGTACCGGAGCACGGCTGGAAACATAACTTCAGATACCTGGAAAACTGAAGGATGAAATAGAGACAGACTCTTCAACAATGTGCAAGTGTTGAACGCTCACACTCGATCAAACATGATTACCTCTCATCCACCAAAAGCCGGAGATATATATGGTGTTCTCTCATCAGTAGTGAAGAAAAGACGTTTGGAAACAAGCATTTATTGGGATGATGTTTTGCTGTGTAGTTTTATTAAGTCATAAAGAAGACATAAAATGCATACATATAGTGTATATTCTCTTATGAGAAGGGTAGAAGTAGGTGAAATTTACGTAGAGAGGATATAAGGTGAGTGAAAACACTTTAGTGTGAGGAATACAGCAAGTTCAGTGGTCAGTTTTGGTGAAATGTTGCCTGGTGTCTGGCTGGCACATTTGCCACTTTCTGAGTAATTCTGCTTCTAAAGCTGTCATTGTAATATGTGTGCAACTGGTTTAGCTAAGCTAAACAAACCTGGGTTCCGTTCAAAAGATATTCAGCTTCTGAACACTTTCTGCTGGTTGTATCTTCTTCTTTGATGATGAATTTGATCTCTTGCCATGCCATGATGTGTGAATTATGCTTGTGTTACTGGTGTTGCGAATCCTACAAAAGCACTGGTGTTTTTGAATTCTGGTGTTTAGGTTGCGTGAAGTGTCGCCAATGTATTGATTGTCGAAACCATCACAGGGAATGGTGTGTATTCCGGTTAGTTATTAATTATCAAAGGCCAGTATCCCTTCTGCTCCATTATATTTTTAATTTAAATCTGTGTCCTTGCCATAGCACGAGTTACCACACTCAACAGAAGCAAGGTAGCGTAAGTTCTATGTGCTTCGGTGGAATTATTGATCATCAAGAGTTCTCAAGAAATACTAGATTCTCCAATCACATTTCCAATAAAACACAATTTAGTTTATATATAGATTTTATGTAGTAGTACTCTCACAAGATTTTCTCCATATACTTCTAACAAGACATACATTTTCCGGTACTAATATTATCCTTGCTGTTGTGTCTTCTTTGTTCCAGTTTTTAAACGTCTGTGTGAGGCTGTTTGCGGGACAGGTGAAACGTTTATCACAGCTTTTGGCCTCTTTACATGTGGAAAACATTCTTTGTCTACAATCGCTCATGAGGTGCAAATAAGTCAATCAATACGCCCCCTTAGTTTTCTTATCAAGGAGTGGGAGAAAAAGTGCATTAAGTCGTCTGTGTTAGGAGGCTTGCTGTTGACTTTCAATCTGAGTTGTTACTCTAGTTTGATAAGCTATTTGAAAAAATGGATGGATATTGTCTTATTCATCGGTGACTGTGAACTGCATTGAAGGTTTATGTGAGAAATTACCTGCATGAGGTTTACAGGGTATTACCTGAATTACGTGTAAGCAATTTGGGTGAGGTAAGTGGGACTTAATCACAGTCGGTCACAAGACTGTCACTCCTTCGATGCCCACTCCTTCACCACTCTCACAAAAAAGCTTGACCTGACATTAAATTAATAATTACAATATTATACACTGATACCAATAATGGTAAATTATAAAATAGTGTGGACTGTATGTAAATTAAATGAAGCGATCTCCAGAAAGGATTAATGGGAACACTAATACACACTGACAAGATAAGAATTTTCTAATTGACACCAGGCACATATATACCAAAAGTTAGATAATTAAGGAATTTATATTACCACTTACTATTTATATTGTACTTGGATCACACCACAACTCATACCTAACAAATAGAATCGTACACTGGCCAGCGAGAAATCTCAATGAAAGGACAATGGTGTACTTTCCTGTGCGAGCTGCGATGACGCGCATCACTGAAATTCTATCACCGCCTTAATATGGAGATTTAGTAAATTTTCTGTCTCTATTCTTCAGCAGGGGACATTAATACAGATTCTTATTACAATTTAGATAAGTGACGGTGATAATGACGGTTTAGTAGCTCGGAATGATAACCTTAACTCTATATGTAATGCATACATAGGGCAATGTGAGACAATAGAACCACTCTTATCCCAGACACCACCAGACATATGTATATACTGTACTAAGGTACGAAAGAAGAACAGTAAATATACCTTATGTAAATTGTGTAAGGGGTGGGTATATAATGGATGTGTGTACAATTATGGTAATGATACCAGATTTAATTTTGTAACAAATGCACTTTGGCACAGTTACCTTAAGCAGTGATAACACTGATTTATCTAATTTTAATACAAATGACCCCTTGCCATATATTGATGATTATGATTGTTTTATGAAAACAGGCTTTCACTTTATTCATGTCAACACAAGATTATGTTTTCCAAAATTGGCAGAGATTAGGATTCTAGAAACAGAACTAGTGCGGCAGTTATATCCATCTGAATCCTGGTTGGATGATACTGTGACTGACGATGAGGTCAAAATAGGTTGCGATATAAAACACTTAGATAGGAATAGAAAAGGTGATGGGGTATGTGCCTACATAAGAAATGACTTAGCCTACAACCCAAGACCTGATTTAAATGACAATAAACTAGAGATTCTATGGTTTGAAGTGTTACTTACCAAGACCAAACCCATCTTAGTAGGAACTAGTTACCGCCCTCCCACCCATGACCAGTTCTTAAAAGACTCTGAGAGTCTTGTTCGGACTTGAGAGCAATGTTAGACAGTAATACTGGGAGACTTCAATATCTGTTTTCAACAGCAAAATAACAGGCTATGTAAAAGGTATAAGCAAATTCTAGGTTTAAATAATTACACACAACTAATTAATACACCAACCTGGATCACACAGTTCTCGGCCACCCTAACTGACCACATACTTTGTAACCGCTCTGAGAACATTAGTCAGTCAGGCGTCATTACGACAGGCCTTAGTGATCATTTCATCATTTACTGCACCAGGAAAATCACTAGGGAACAGATAAGCCTACACAGAACAATAAAAATGAGGTCAACTAGAAACTACAGTGAAGAAATACTGCTAAATACGCTACACAACTATCATTAGACAATGATAACAAGCTGCACGGCCGTAAATGATGCCTGGGAAAAATTCAGAACAATATTCACTGCCATCCTTGATAATATTGCATCAATTAAAGACGTCAGGATTAAACGGAGAACCAAACCCTGGATGACTACCGAGATACTGTATTAGATAATATAAAATTCAGAGACCAGTTGCTAAAAAGATTTAAGGCAAACAGACATGATATTGCAGAGCTAAATGAATTCCAAAGGGTGAGGAATAGAGTGCAGAGGTTTATAAAAGGGGCAAAGGCAAGGCACTATTGCTCAAAAATCGAGGAGTACAAGAATAAACCTAGAAAGTTCTGGCAGCAACTAAAATAGTTGGGTATAGCCATAAACCCGTAGATAGATCTAACCTAGTACTCAATATCGATAACGAGGTATGCCACGAAACAACTAAAGTGGCAAATTGTTTTAATTCCTACTGCACATCTGTCGCATCAACACTAGTAAGTAAACTACCAACTGCATCAAATATCTTTAACACTAACTCTGATAAGTTTAAAACATACTATACCAATAAAGGGGTAACTCCAAACAGTTGTCAACTAGTAAGTGTATCTCATGACTTCGTGCAAAAAGAACTAAGCAGGTTAAACCCAACTAAGAGCACTGGCCCTGATAAAATCCCGTCTAAGTTCCTAAAAGATGGTGCCTCTGAATTGCCAATCCCCATTGCTCACATAATAAATTTGTCCATCACCACTAATACCGTACCGGAGGGGTTCAAGGAGGCCAGAGTTACTCCTATCTTCAAGAAAAATAGTAGGTCTGATGTCAGCAACTATAGGCCTGTTAGTATACTCAGTGTAATATCCAAAATTCTAGAGAGGGCGGTGTACTGTCAAGTAGTTAAGTATCTTAATGACAACAACATTCTTCATAGTTACCAATCAAGCTTTAGGAGATCTTATTCAACCGACACCTCCCTAATTAATCTGATGGATTACACGAGAACTGAAATGTCGATAGGGAACCTCATAGGAATGGTAACCTTAGACTTGCAAAAGGCCTTCGATACTGTCAACCACAATATATTATGTAAGAAACTTCAAGCTATCGGCATAGGTTCCGTAGACTGGTTTAAGTCCTATCTTAGCAACAGGAAACAAATTGTCAAAATCAACAGAACAGAATCAGAACCCCTGCCGATAACATGTGGAGTTCCTCAAGGTAGTATTCTGGGTCCCTTATTATTCTTATGTTATTTAAACGACATGCCAATCAGCGTCAAGTGCAAACTCCTACTGTATGCGGATGACAGTGCTCTGTTAGTGTCAGGTAAAGACCCACAAGATATAGCTAATGTAATAACACTGGAACTGGAGTCCTGCAGCAAATGGTTAGTAGACAACAAACTATCGTTACACCTCGGGAAAACGGAAGCCATACTCTTTGGCACGAAACATAAACTGAGAAGGGTAAATAATTTTAATGTCCGGTGTAATGGGGAACCCATCACTTCAGTTTCCTCAGTAAAATATCTGGGAATCCCCTTTGACCCATGCATGTCAGGAGAATTGATAGGGAACAGTGTAGTAAAGAAAGCGAATGCCAGACTGAAGTTCCTCTACAGACAAGCACAGTGTCTACCTACTGAGGCTCGCAGGACCCTATGTCTAGCCCTTATACAATGTCATATGGACTACGCTTGCTCTTCATGGTACTCTGCCTTGACAAAAAAAGCTGAAAGATAGACTGCAAATCACCCAGAACAAAATGGTAAGATTCATCCTGGACCTGGGTCCAAGAGAACATGTAGGCCAGGATGAATTACAACAATTGGATATGCTGAATGTTGAAGACAGAGTAAAACAACTGAAGTTAAATCAAGTTTATAAAATTGCTCACAAACAGTGTCCAGAATATCTTGCTGCCAATTTTGTCAAGGTTGGGAACCAAAGCAATCATAGTACTAGGGGGAGAGAGCACAACTTTGTAGTACCCACAGTCAGTGGCCAGGCTTCAAACACCTTTTACTGTACAGCAATAAAGGAATGGAACAGACTGCCTGCACATGTCAAAGCCAGTCATAGCATGAACCAGTTCAAGAGAGCCAAAAGGTGCCTAATGAATATAGCGACAGAAAGGGAGGAGAATGATTTTTTTTTTAGCTAACACACATGTAAATATAAATAACTCATTTTACCTTATTCCTAGTATATCTCCTTTATAGTATAATAATAAGATATCTCCTTTATAGTACAATAATAAGGTATTAAAAAGATCACAATGGAAATATGTCACTATGACTTATTTGGGTTATCCTAGGTTCTCTACACATATGCTGCTATGTATGATAATCTATGCAACTTTATTTGTATATACCTGAATAAACAAAATATCTGCAACACGTGTGGCTACGCAGTGGTTGAGCATCTTAAGGAACGTTCAACTATGCACGAGTATCAGTGGTGGTGAAAGCATAGGTTGCAACATACATGATTCTAAATACTAAACCAACATTACTTGAGAATAAATTTAAATGTCGATTATATTTTTTTTGGTGCGATTCGTCTACATTATAGAGACCCACTTCACCAGCTGTCCCGTGGTGACGACACTAACACTTGTTACAGGCTGGGTCTCCACACTCTCTGTCTCTGGACTACACAACAGGCCAGAGCTCTGCTATCTTGAGGACTACTACAGTACATCATGACTATTCTGGTTTGTACGTTGAAGGCTATACAAAAGACCAGAGCTAAAGACAATACAGCATGACTATGCTGGTGCGTATGTTGAGGACTGTGAAACAGATCAGAGTTATGCTAGTTTGCGTCTTGAAGAACTATACAACAGACCATCGGCTAAGTATGGCAGACCAGGAATTATGCACATAAGATCACAGGCTGCTCTCAACAATCCCCTCAAGGAAGGTTCCTTGATGTTGGTGAGGGGCTCTTGATTTAGGGAATTGGATCTGTGCTCCAGTTCCCCGAATTAAGCCTGAATGCCTTCCACATTCCCCCCCCCCCAGGCGCTGTATAATCCTCCGGGTTTAGCGCTTCCCCCTTGATTATAATAATAATAATAATGCTCTCAACAATACAATTAATGTGACATTTTATTATGGCAACGTTTCGCTCTCCAGGAGCTTTGTCAAGCCGTTTACCTAGCAAAACCCTATGCTCAGCAAGCAAGGGCTATTCTAGCTCTTTTGTTGGGGGACTACACGACAAGCCGGGGCTATATCAGAGGTATATTGTTAGTACACTCAGTTGCCACTTTATTAGGTACATCTTTCTAGTACTAGGTAGAACTCCTCCCTCTCCTGTGTCACCAGAACAGCCTGAATTCTTTGTGACATGGATTCAACAAGATGGAGGATACATGTCTTAAATATTCTGGTCCATGTGGACATAATAGCATCATGCAGTTGCTGCAGATTTATTGGCTGCACACGCAGAATGGATGCATAATAGTTACGCAAAATTATGACCTTACCATCTGCATGTCGCAGTAGAAATTACGATTCGTCAGACCAGGTGATGCTCTTCCAGTCTTCAACTATCCACTGTAGCCTCAGTTTCATGTTTTTAGCTGACGGAAGTGTAACCTGGTGTGGTCGGCTGCTGTACTCATCCACTTCAAGATTCAATGTGTTGTGCATTCAGAGATGCTCTTGGGCATACCACTGTTGTAATGCTTGGTTATTTGAGTCACTCTCGCCTTTTTATCAGGTTGAACCAGTCTGGCCATTTTCCTCTGACTTTTTTCATTAACAAGGCATTTTCGCCCACAGAGCTGCCATGCCACTCTCTGGATGTTTTGTATTTTTCATACCATTCTCTGTAACCTTAAGAGACTGCTGTTTGTGAAAATCCCAGGAAATCAGAGGTTTCTGAGATAAACCATCTCATCCATGGCCAAAGTCACTTACACATTTCTTCCTCATTTTCATGTCTGGTCTGAACAGCAACTGAACCTCTTGACCATCTTTGCATGTTTTTAGGCACTGAGATGCTGTGAAAAAATTTTCTCCAACCCCCGGGGGGCGACGACCCCTCTCAAGAGAGCTGACCTTCTCTCCTCACTGTGTAAGAAATGTGAAGGAGTCAAGAATGTTTTATCTGTCCACTAGCAAGATGTGAGAACTTGTATTTCCTGCATATGTTGCTCAGTTCGAGCACTACAGAAATGTCCATTAATCTTAACACTTGTTTCTGTCTGCAAAATCGGACACTTTCTAATGGGATAGCAGATCCAGAGCAGAAAAAATCGACACATAATATTCATACGTATCCAACAAAGTTTTACACTCTTACAGGAATATGTGCAATTTTTCACATACTCGTGTTAGTCTGAGGATGTTGCTGTTTTCAAGGACCTGGAAAAATTTTTTTTTTTTCAACAAGTCGGCCGTCTCCCACCGAGGCAGGGTGACCCAAAAAAGAAAGAAAATCCCCAAAAAGAAAATGCTTTCATCATCATTCAACACTTTCACCACACTCACACATAATCACTGTTTTTGCAGAGGTGCTCAGAATACAACAGTTTAGAAGCATATACGTATAAAGATACACAACATATCCCTCCAAACTGCCAATATCCCAAACCCCTCCTTTAAAGTGCAGGCATTGTACTTCCCATTTCCAGGACTCAAGTCCGACTATATGAAAATAACCGGTTTCCCTGAATCCCTTCACTAAATATTACCCTGCTCACACTCCAACAGATCGTCAGGTCCCAAGTACCATTCGTCTCCATTCACTCCTATCTAACACGCTCACGCACGCTTGCTGGAAGTCCAAGCCCCTTGCCCACAAAACCTCCTTTACCCCCCTCTCTCCAACCCTTTCGAGGACGACCCCTACCTCGCCTTCCTTCCCCTATAGATTTATATGCTTTCCATGTCATTCTACTTTGATCCATTCTCTCTAAATGACCAAACCACCTCAACAACCCCTCTTCTGCCCTCTGACTAATACTTTTATTAACTCCACACCTTTTCCTAATTTCCACACTCCGAATTTTCTGCATAATATTTACACCACACATTGCCCTTAGACAGGACATCTCCACTGCCTCCAACCGTCTCCTCGCTGCTGCATTTACCACCCAAGCTTCACACCCATATAAGAGTGTTGGTACTACTATACTTTCATACATTCCCTTCTTTGCCTCCATAGATAACGTTTTTTGACTCCACATATACCTCAATGCACCACTCACCTTTTTTCCCTCATCAATTCTATGATTAACCTCATCCTTCATAAATCCATCCGCCGACACGTCAACTCCCAAGTATCTGAAAACATTCACTTCTTCCATACTCCTCCTCCCCAATTTGATATCCAATTTTTCTTTATCTAAATCATTTGATACCCTCATCACCTTACTCTTTTCTATGTTCACTTTCAACTTTCTACCTTTACACACATTCCCAAACTCATCCACTAACCTTTGCAATTTTTCTTTAGAATCTCCCATAAGCACAGTATCATCAGCAAAAAGTAACTGTGTTAATTCCCATTTTGAATTTGATTCCCCATAATTTAATCCCACCCCTCTCCCGAACACCCTAGCATTTACTTCTTTTACAACCCCATCTATAAATATATTAAACAACCATGGTGACATTACACATCCCTGTCTAAGACCTACTTTTACCGGGAAGTAGTCTCCCTCTCTTCTACACACCCTAACCTGAGCCTCACTATCCTCATAAAAACTCTTTACAGCATTTAGTAACTTACCACCTATTCCATATACTTGCAACATCTGCCACATTGCTCCCCTATCCACTCTATCATATGCCTTTTCTAAATCCATAAATGCAATAAAAACTTCCCTACCTTTATCTAAATACTGTTCACATATATGCTTCAATGTAAACACTTGATCTACACATCCCCTACCCACTCTGAAACCTCCTTGCTCATCCGCAATCCTACATTCTGTCTTACCTCTAATTCTTTCAATTATAACCCTACCGTACACTTTTCCTGGTATACTCAATAAACTTATTCCTCTATAATTTTTACAATCTCTTTTGTCCCCTTTCCCTTTATATAAAGGGACTATACATGCTCTCCGCCAATCCCTAGGTACCTTCCCCTCTTTCATACATTTATTAAACAAAAGTACCAACCACTCCAACACTATATCCCCCCCTGCTTTTAACATTTCTGTCATGATCCCATCAGTTCCAGCTGCTTTACCCCCTTTCATTCTACGTAATGCCTCACGTACCTCCCCCACACTTACATTCTGCTCTTCTTCACTCCTAAAAGATGGTATACCTCCCTGACCAGTGCATGAAATTACCGCCTCCCTTTCTTCCTCAACATTTAAAAGTTCCTCAAAATATTCTCGCCATCTACCTAATACCTCCCTCTCCCCATCTACTAACTCCCCTACTCTGTTTTTAACTGACAAATCCATACTTTCCCTAGGCTTTCTTAACTTGTTTAACTCACTCCAAAATTTTTTCTTATTTTCATTAAAATTTCTTGACAGTGCCTCTCCCACTCTATCATCTGCTCTCCTTTTGCACTCTCTCACCACTCTCTTCACCTTTCTTTTACTCTCCATATACTCTGCTCTTCTTATAATACTTCTGCTTTGTACAAACCTCTCATAAGCTACCTTTTTCTCTTTTATCACACCCATTACTTCATCATTCCACCAATCACTCCACCTTCCTTAAAAGGGGGGCGGAGGTTGCACCAGGCAGATTGCAGTTTGAACTCGACCAGTGAAGATGTGACAGGAGTGACCAGGCATCACCGGCCGGACCATACCGTGTTGAACGTAGAAACATTCGTGGCCGTATTTCGTGTGCATCATAAACCCGTGTCGGGCAATGACAATCTCCAGGAAAAATGGGAGACACTTTCCTACCGTGAATAATTACTGACTGTTAGCGAGGTGATAGTCATCTGATGTTTTCCAAGTAGATTTCGGTGTTAGTTCATTTACAGGTACGCTACACACACCCAGGTAAGTCTTCATCAAACCCTTTGTTTCACCAATCAGCTGCAACAGAAGGGTATCTATGTGGCGTTGATAAGACTAACTATTTCAACGCCGTGGGCCTTTGACCAAACAAAGTTAAGGGTCACCCTTGACTTTCAGGTGACATACCTGACATGCTGAGAATATATGTCAGTAGAGCGTGTATTAACCCTAATTATAATCACCTTTTTTCTAGCCCTGGTGGGTACTAAGACAGCAAACTAAGACAGGTGGAACCCTGGCAGAAGCTGCAGGTGTTTTGAGCTGCCATCAACAAAGATGAGTATCTTACCACACAGTGGTCCTTTTATTTCATTAATTAATGTACTCATCTCACTCAAAATCCCACACAGATTCTGCCACGTGATTGGCTGATTACATATTCATATTAACGAGCAGGTGTACGGGTGTGCCTAATAATGTGGCCACTGGGTATATATTGGGTACTACACAACAGGGAGAGAGAGAGCGAGAAAGACAGAGAGAGAGAGAGAGAGAGAGAGAGAGAGAGAGAGAGAGAGAGAGAGAGAGAGAGAGAGCGAGAGAGAGAGAGAGAGAGAGAGAGAGAGAGAGAGAGAGAGAGAGAGAGAGAGAGAGAGAGAGGCTATACACAACAGACCGAGGCTCCAGTAGGTCTTGGACTACGAGACCTTACATATTGATCTTAAGACCCCTTCCCTGAAGCCTCTCTGTCAACTCTTTCCTCCCCTAAAACTTCCCTTCCCTCGTCAACCCTCCCCTCGCATGAAACTTTCTCCTTCCCTCGTCAACCCTCCCCTCTCATGAAACTTCCCCCTCCCCTGAACCTTCCCTTCCATCCCACCCATAACAGTCAACCATCAAGAGAGGTTAAAATAGGAAGTGCTTCTCCCACACACCGCGTACCATTGCAAGTCACCCTCCTCTCCCTCCTTCGTGTCCTCGGCCCTACACGTCCCCCGCCCCTCACAACACAACATTCAGGAATAAGACAGCATGGAAACACTGTATATAAGCATACAAGATAGAACTGGGAGACAAGTATGAGAACAAAATGAATGAAGACGTTGCAAATAGCACGGAAGTTGAAAGGCAATTCAAAACGATAACGAAATAAGTGAGAATGGAATCCATCTTACAACATATCTACATGACATAGAACACGACACAAACATGATAACTCTGAAGAATGCCACAGATCTCCTCACAGAAAGTGATTAAGACGGCTGTGAAGAGCTTATAGTGATTCCGGTGCGTCATCACAACAGATTAGAACCAAAAGACATGGACATATAGTATTTATTAAACTGGCAAACACAATAACAACAAACGAGGAAGAGAGACTCGTGGCAAAGCTAGACACATCAAGAAGAATGAGAGCGGACAAGTCGCAAGGCAACACCACGGATATTGGGAGAGAAACAACGATCAACATAATACCGATATTCAAGAGATAAACAGGAAGCATTTAACTGTATATCAACATCCTTGAGAGACATTACTTGCAACCTGCTGGGAAACATAGCAAGGAAGATTCTAGTGGAGCAATTTGAGAGGGAGAACTTAATAATACATGAACACGAGGCTAACAAATAAGGTAGCAGAGAGAAAGGAGGTGGATTACATATTACTTGACACAGAATGACACGCAGACTGACACAGATAGGTGGTATGTGAAGGAGCTTTCACGAAGGGTTGATTCTTGTTCTGTGTCAATGGTCGTGAAGTAATCAAAGCTAACGAGAATATAAACGGAAGAGGATTGCAAGACACTACTAATAAAAACATGCGTAGGAAACAAAAGACCGACAGAAGTACAGAAAAATTACTCGGAATTTGGCACCGGAAAAAGTCTTGGTAGTAAACTTCACATTAATCATGTCTGCCAAGGTGAACATCAACAGCACACACGACTTTAACAAACATGTGAACAACCTTTAGAAATGAGAATAAGAAAACATTCAAAGTTATTCAAAACATGTGCAAGCCAAGCCTTGAGATGTAGCAGCTAGCAAAGTGCACACAGAAACTAGGCTTGCCAGAAGATAAAAAAATTCTAGAGACAAAAAAATTATAGGACAAACTCTTGTGACTTTGGAGGAACGTGGATCACAAGGAGTCCTGTTCACCACGTACAAACTAATGCAAGACGGTGTGAGCGGTGTGTGGCAGGGTATGTACTGCCACTTAAGTCATCAAACACCAGATGTCGCTATATGCTGGACTTGGTCTGGCGAACTTGTGTGGCTGGACTTATTATCATTACACTAAGTAGCAATGAATCCTTTACTTTTACCTTTGATGAGTTTCGAGAGTCTTTACTCCCGGAGCCCGGCGATGGACCAAGCTCGTCTGGTGCTAGCCTGGTCAACCAGGCTAGTAGTTCTACCAGTATTATTACAGGCTGCTGCTGCTGGACGCCCGCTGCTGTAGGACGCCCGCTGCTGCTGGACGCCCGCTGCTGCTGGACGCCCGCTGCTGCAGGACGCCCGCTGCTGCTGGACGCCCGCTGCTCCACATATCCATCACCTGACATCTGGTGAAGATACTTGTCCAATTTCCTCATGAAGGTTTCTACACTTATTTCAGTAGTGTTTCTGATATCTTCTGGTAAGATATTAAATAATCTGGGGACACGGATGTTGATACAGTGTTCCCTTATTGTGCCCACAGCACCCCTGCTTTCACCAGTATGTTGTTATGGTAGTGTGCAGATTTGGGACTAGGTCCTCGAGTACTTTTCAGGTATATATTATCATTTATCTCACCTCCGATTGTGCTATCTGTCGAATAGATGGGTCCCACAACCATCGACCAGGCAGCTCAAGAGTTCACAGGAGTGTCTCTTGTGTTTGATTTACCTTCCTAAATCAATTGACTTAGTAACTGATGTTCGTACATGATGTTATATTACTGGTGTTAGGTTTCTTTCTATGCTGAGCTTGAAGGCCCTGGACTTCTTAAAAGTGTTGATATTCAGCTCCTCTGCCTCTTCAGTTTTGAGGTAAGAGAGAGAGAGAGAGAGATTTCGTTCGGATTTTTAACCCCGGAGGGTTAGCCACCCAGGATAACCCAAGAAAGTCAGTGCGTCATCGAGGACTGTCTAACTTATTTCCATTGGGGTCCTTAATCTTGTCCCCCAGGATGCGACCCACACCAGTCGACTAACACCCAGGTACCTATTTGCTGCTAGGTGAACAGGACAACAGGTGTAAGGAAACGTGTCGAAATGTTTCCACCCGCCGGGAATCGAACCCGGGCCCTCCGTGTGTGAAGCGGGAGCTTTAGCCACCAGGCCACCGGGCCACCTAAAACTATGCCTTCGTTGAAGAATAGGAGGCAAGGGTGATAAACGGAGATAAACTAGGTTTTCTACCAGCAAATGTTTATGATATAGGAGATATAAGAAGAGGATATTGTAGTTAAAGTTGTTCATTTGTTGGCTTTCTCTGTTTACGTTACTTCGCAAGAGTTAAACTTTAGACCAAAGAGAAGATTTAAGACTCACCTCTTTTAGGAAAACACGGATGGAAACTTAATTATAAATAAATATAAGGACATTTTAGACAAAATGTATATTAATTAAATACCCAGTCATGAAATGAAAAGTACAACACAAGTTGTAGTGAATCAAAACGAAAGACAATGAAAATGGTGACATCTGCATTCCAGGAAGTACGGTGGTGGATTCAGCAGTGCTGGAGGAAAGCTAAGATCCACTATGGCCTATAAAAGTCTTATGTGGTACAGCAACTCGTAAAGATGCGTGGATAGAGGCCGAAGGATCGATCATCTTGACTCAAGGACAGACTGCTTCACCAGTGGTAGAAGCATGCACATCAACAGTGTAGAGCGGCAGAGTATTGACTCACACTAAGTTTGCCATTAATGAGAGGGTGAACAAAACCGGTTGATGTCTGCAGAGTCGCTGAGGTGACGAGTCGATGGTAGAGATGCAGCAACACACTGGACAGCAGTCACAAGTAGAAGTAGAGATGGATTCCACAGGAATAAAAGTAGGCAGACGGAAAACGCACAGGCCTAAACAGCCCATGTCCCTTACAGCAGTTAACCAACAAGACAAACAGGTTAATCAAACGATAGACAGAAGTCCTTTAAGGAAACAGGTGGTACTTAGAAAAAGTAAGTACCACAAATCAAGACAAGTAACAGCTGCGAAAGCAGACAAATCCAAAATAATGTACAAAATACACTATTATACAATGCTACTTACGGCAGTTAGAGAACCAAGAAGTCAAATGACCTAACTCGACCAAACACCCCCACCGTCGCCTACTGAACAGACGGGTAGTGTGAAACAAGAAGCTGGCAGGAGAGCCTGGTGCCTCGTGGCCTGGTGGCTAAAACTTTCGCTTCACATGGCGAGGGTCTGGGCAGAAGCATTGGGCGTGTTTCTTTACACCGGTTTCCATGTTCCCCATAAGTAAAATGGGTACCTGGGTGATAGTCGACTGGTGTGGGTCGCATCCTGGAAAAAGGACCTAATTTGCCCGAAATGCTCTGCATAACAAGCGGCTGTCTGTGTATTAGTATGTCATTGATGTCAACTAGGACTGTATACCTTGTACATCTACTTGTAGAAATAAAGATATTATTATTATTATTATTATTATTATTATTATTATTATTATAAGTCAACATTCTTCTGTAAAGAAGAGTTGCCACATCAACGACCTACACCATATATATATATATATATATATATATATATATATATATATATATATATATATATATATATATATATATATATATATATATATATATATATATATATATATATATATATATATATATATATATATATATATATATATATGCAATAAGATCACAGTAAACAGGTGATTTCAGAATATGCAAAACAACCACTCTGAAAGAATAGAGAAATTCCAAGCGCTTTCGTGACTACTCACATTATCAAGGAACTATGAAAGTAAAGCATCCAAGGAAGCTATATAAGGGGTCTGGCCAGCACCTCACTATCAGATCCCACAACGGTTAAACACCTGACGCGCGCCGACCCAACTTGGATAGGTCCTTTGCACAACTCACCCACAAACTATTCTACCCAAGAAAATTTAAAAATTATTATTTGTCCAGTGTATTATTAAATTCTTCCCAAATTCTATTAATTATAAATGGATCTAATTTATATAAACCAAAGGAAATATTCATATTATTGTCAAAACTGCTTTTTATGAAACAAGATTCAATTATATTCCTGTCGACCATGGACTTGCTTGATACTACTTTCTCAACTTTTTGAAAATCAATTGGATGGTTAAAATCTCTTACATGAATAAATAGAGCATTGGAATCTTGTCCAGTTCTAATGCTATATTTATGTTGTTTTAATCTTAGTTCGAGATTTTTACCAGTTTGACCGTAATAAACTTTATCGCAAATTTTACAAGGAATCTTATAGACACATCCATCAGCATTTTGGGGGGAATTCTTTATCAAAAGTTTTTTTACTGTATCAAGATTTTTGAATACAACTTTAATATTAAAAGTCTTAAGAAGAGAAGGCATATCAACCAAGTTTTCATGGTAAGGGAGAACCAACATATTTTTAGTTGAATAAGGCTGGTTGTCCCTTTTTGGATTGTAAAAAGTATTTCTAGCAACTTTAAAAGATTTATCAATTACATTTCTTGGGTATTTTAAATCATTACCTATTTCATAAATTTTGGATATTTCCTCATCTATGAACTCAGGACTACAAATTCGTAAAGCTCTCAAAAACATTGATGAGAAAACAGACAGTTTGACTCTATCTTGATGCGAGGAATAATAGTGGACATAGGAACAGTTATTTGTAGGTTTTCTGTAAATTTTAAATTTGAATTCATTATTACCCTTAATAATTAAAACATCTAGAAAAGGCAATGAGTTATTTTCTTCAAACTCAACAGTAAAGTTTATAGAATGGGCTAAGCTATTTAATTTTCCAAGGAAATGGTGTATATCTACATTTTTGGGCATAAGACACAAAATATCATCAACATATCTGAACCATTTAGCTCTATTAGGGAGGATTGTGTTAAGCAACCTTGTTTCAAAAAATTCCATGTATAGGTTACTAAGAACAGGTGAAAGAGGATTTCCCATTGCCATACCAAACTTCTGAGTGTAAAACTTATCATTAAATACAAATTTTGCATCAACAATGCAAAGTTTAATAAGTTTAATGATAGTAGGAACTGGCAATGGTAAATCATAGTTAACGAGTTCTTCAGATAAGAAACTTAATAAATCATCAACAGGAACTTTCGTAAACAAGGAAGTAACATCAAAACTAACCATGTTAAAATCATTTAAGTCAGTCAAGGAGCTTAATTTATCAACCAATCAACCAAGTCTATGTTGTTTTTAACATTAAAGTTAGAAATTTTGCCAACAATAGGGCTCAAAATATCAACAAGCCATTTGGATAATTTATATGAAACTGACCCTATGGAGCTAATAATTGGTCTGACTGGATTCCCTGGTTTGTGTGTTTTTATTAGTCCATACATGTAAGGCAAAGATGGATTAGTGGAAGTAAAATTGAATCTTGTTTCATAAAAAGCAGTTTTGACAATAATATGAATATTTCCTTTGGTTTATATAAATTAGATCCATTTATAATTAATAGAATTTGGGAAGAATTTAATAATACACTGGACAAATAATAATTTTTAAATTTTCTTGGGTAGAATAGTTTGTGGGTGAGTTGTGCAAAGGACCTATCCAAGTTGGGTCGGCGCGCGTCAGGTGTTTAACCGTTGTGGGATCTGATAGTGAGGTGTTGGCCAGACCCCTTATATAGCTTCCTTGGATGCTTTACTTTCATAGTTCCTTGATAATGTGAGTAGTCACGAAAGCGCTTGGAATTTCTCTATTCTTTCAGAGTGGTTGTTTTGCATATTTGAAATCACCTGTTTACTGTGATCTTATTGCATATATATATATATATATATATATATATATATATATATATATATATATATATATATATATATATATATATATATATATATATATATAATATAATATATAACATTCTGCTTTATGTCCATCGCAAATAACAATATATAACATGTCAGGTCTGCCGTGACTGAGAGCATTTCCTGAATATTCTACAAAGTTCTGGGACATCGAGTATTACCTGTTCTGAAAACGAGGACATTTATTCCTCCTATTTCATTAGTTAGAAGGCTGTTATTAGGGAGTACTGTATTAAAAAAATTATATATGAAAGTCGTAACAGTTGTACACAATAGCTACGTATATGGATGATCCACTATTGCAATGGAACTTCTTAAGTCACATAACCTGTTCCCAGCGGTTAGAAGCTTAGGGCTGGTAATTAACTATCTTCTAGTTATTCTACCTCATGCTATTTGGCAACTATGGTGCCAACCCCAGCCGACTCCATATGGGGTGGGGTGTTGGGGGACCAGTGGGTAGTTGGCATTTGGCTGGACGTCTCTCCGTCATTCAGAGATACTGACGGGTGACACTCACGCTTCCATACTCTGAGAAACTTTCCCTATTTCTCCTGTTGCCCATGCAATATTGCACAGCTCCTGATGACACACTGACAAGTGTCAAAGTATTTAAGCTTAAGATTCCCCCTTCTCCGTGGCTTGTCTTGCATTGTTAACATTATCTATATGAGATTGTTTCACACGCACAAACACACACACACACACACACACACACACACACACACACACACACACACACACACACACACACACACACACACACACATACACACATACACACACACACACACACACACACATATATATATATATATATATATATATATATATATATATATATATATATATATATATATATATAGATGATGTTAACAACGCAAGACAAGCCATGGGGTGGGGTGGAAATCTTAAGCTCAAGTACTTTCACATTTCTCAGTGCGTCATCAGGAGCTGTGCAATGTTGCAAAGGCAACAACAGGAGAAATAGGGAAAGTTTTCCAGAGTATGGAAGCGTGGGTAGCACCCGTCATTATCTCTGAATGACGGAGAGACGCCCAGCCGAGTGCCAACCACCCTCCTGTCCCCCCCCCACACCCCACCCCATATGGAGTCATCCCATACACTTGAAAGAACCCTTCTGGATTAGTTTTTGATTCATTAGCAACTCTAATTTCATAGTCACGTTTAGTCTTTCTAATCCACTTTTTTACTTATCTTTTAAACTGAACATATTGGTCAGGAAAGTTAACCTCTCTTCTCTTGATTCACCTATAAATTCCTCTTTTCTTCCCTAATAGATGTTTTAGCCTCCTGTTAACCATCTGGGATCGTTATTATTTGTCCTAATGTGTCTCTGGGGAATTTACATACTATGAGCACAAGTATTTTTTTATTTTTATGTTTATTGATACACACATTATTCATCCTTCAGTCAGGCTACGTCACAGTATACGCTCTTTGTTTTCTTATATTCTATGAGATGAGAAATTTATATATCTTACATTAGAACATTCTCAGAGAAAAAAGTATATATCAACTCCAATAACAATAAATTTTCACTAAAATAAGCCAGAAAGTTTCTTTTCACGTTTAAACATAATCACATCTTCGTACTTTCTGGAAGTTCATCTTTCTTGCTCTCTTTACAATAATCTTCATCAACTGGTGATAAAACAAAGTTCTTGAAAATTCCTTATCAGTCGGGAACATTGCCGATCACTCAGCCTTTCTTCACATATAGTTCTCTACTCAGATTTGCAAAAAAAAAAAAAAAAAAAAAAAAAAAATATTGATGGTACTATGGAGTCAGAAAGATAATTAGTTCTTAATACCAAGGACTTACTAGAAGCACAAACTGTATACATTCACTTAATAACTGCAAACAATGTCTTAGCCTTTGAGTTGAACTCCACCATATCTCCCAGTACTAGATTTAAATTACAGGAGCCACTTGTAGTGATAAAGTTCTTGGTGTGTGTGTGTGTGTGTGTGTGTGTGTGTGTGTGTGTGTAATATATGTACCTCTACACTTAGATTTTGACTCTTCATATTTGCTCTTGTCACAACCTTAACCCTCAGTCATCAATACTTGGAGAAGCAAGTGTCTGCTCCAGCGACGAGACGTTGTGATAGTCCTCGTCATCCTATTTTCCAACCTAGAAGGATGTCAGTAAATCTCGCCATTATCTTCATGTTATCACAAGTCACATCAACAGACGTGACATGTGGGAACGTTTACTTTAGGTGACTCAGATCAAGAACACAGTCAAAAATTAAAGCAGTGTAATTAACTGTCTTTTTTTTCTGGGATATTTTGTTTTCTTTTCCGGTTAGGCTATTGTCGAATTTTGTTTGTTTTCATTATTAGTTTAATTATTTCTGGGAAAAACTCAGCCCATACGGTTCACGCAGTGTTTGAGGAATGGCTCCAGTTTCCCCTGATCAAGAGCCCTTCACCAGCACTGAAGAACACCTCCCTTGAAAGTAGTAGGATTGGATTTCTTCACTATTTTTATGCATTGACAGACTTGTGCACTGGAAAATAAAAGTTAGTAATAATTTCAGTAAATCTCAGAAAATTACTGCTGTTATGGTGACACAGTCATGAAAAAGTTGTGGTGAAGCAAGTAACACAGCCGCTGTGTCGCTACTGATCCTCAGTGTTCCTTATCTCATCTAACATCTTATCTATTGTATTCATTGAACACAATATTCCCTACATATCATCTGTTTTCCTGAGTTTAACATCACTATTATCAAAAGTAAGCGCTAAACCCCCGGGGTCTTACACCGCTGCTGAGTATAACAAATGTCACTGGATGAGACATGAGATAATACTTAAATACTCCCAGGTATTAAAAACTTCCTTTACAATTTTAAGTGTTCGACTTGAGACGCAGAGTTTACAACCGAAGCAAAGAGCTCCATTGACTTTCTTTGGCTATAAAATTCAGCATCTATTATTTCTTTCTCCATCTGACAATCATTTTGTGTTAGTCTTCTGAAAATGTCGATTTTTTCTCCATTTTTTCCAATATTTCTTGTCACAATATCCGTAGTTTAAATGCCCAGTAAATGCTTCCAGTTGGCTTGATCATATAGATTTTCATTGCCGTCCCAGTTTTATATAAAACAATACCTTCATAAAGCCTTAGAACGCCTATCAATGTTGTTTTTTTACTCAGCTTGTGACAGAGAGTGCAACGGACAAGTGTAGTAGTAGCAGCAACAACACCCACAGCAAGAGGCATTCTTGAGCTTCCTCAGCGCTCGGGCCCAAAGCTGGGGTGTGACTCCAAAAGGATCCTGTAGTGTTTGCTGTCCTTGCACCTCCTGACATCGTCTGCTGCTATGCAGCTGCCACACCCATCGAGCCCTGTGTAGGCGGGGTTTGCGGCAGCCCAAGATACCTAGCTCCTTCCTCCGAGCCCCGTGGGGGCGGGTAATGGGGTTAGGCCTGGGGACAACTGGTCCCAGAAGACGAGGAGGTACTTGTACCTCCTCCCATGGCAGACATTGGTCTGAGACACTCCCTCGACAGGGAGCCAAGGCGGGGCCACCTCTTGGAAAAGGCCTAGGCCAGGGGATCATACCAGCGAATCTACAACAGAACAACTTAGCTTGTACACAACCCACACTATCATTATCACAGCACTTCAGGTTCCCTTTTTACTATATTCTTGAGTTTTTTTTGTCTTTCCTGTGTTATTAACCTGCATTTTCTTTTACTTGCTCTGATATAATAATAAAAAAGAGGGATATGTGTAATAAATAAACGAAAGATCCGTATTATAGAGACACTCCCACATAAACCTTGCTATAGCGATAGAAAATACATACATCCATAAAACACATATCACAGATAACCAGAGAATTCAAAGTTACGATGATAGTTGCCAACTTGTTCTCTAGCACAAACCACCATGAAGAATGACATTATGTTGTGTCTTGGAGGAATAATTCAGAACTGCCACGCAGTTCGTAGAGGAAACTTCAGATGAAGGTTCGTTGCGCAGTGTACAAACATAACTCTCATGTGTAGACTCTCGTAATGTGCCTTCCAGTCCTCCAGATATTAAACTTTCATGTCGTCATACTAATACACTGGTAACCATCTGGTTTATATCTCTCGCATCGATGCTTCTGATGTCTATTTTACATCTTGGTAGTCTTACCCTCTCCAGTACAATGGTGTTCACATTGGTACCATGATAAAGACAGCCGCACCCTAAGCTGGTCCTCTGCCAGAAGTATCTGTCCCTCTCCTGGTCTTCATACACACCCTTATGTTGAGTCAGCTGTTATACACAACGATTGTAAAGTGAATCTTAGTCCAGGTTTTGATCTGCTGATGTTTGTATCTCTCCGGTACAGTGTTAAATATCCTCACCTTCAGAACACACGTGACTTGACCTTCGCTGTATCACCCCTCCTGACCCTGACTATCTCACCTCTCCTGATCCTACCTTATCTTCTGGTTTTCCCTCTTCCTTTATCAGTTACCACTTGACAACGGTCTAGATTGTTATTATTATAAACAAAAAGAAGCGCTAAGCCACAAGGGCTATACAGCACAACGGTCTAGAAAGGAATGAAACTTCACTTTAAGTTTCCTCTCCTCCACTTATCTGTTACGAGCAAATTTAGGAAATGTTCTTAATATATCTGGTATATTATTTTCATTAATAAGACATCTTGACATATCACATAGGTTATTATACTATCTCTATATTCCTCAATAAGTAGACAATTAAGCCTGACCACTACAATATCAGTCAGTGATTTTACATAGCCAATATATATATATATATATATATATATATATATATATATATATATATATATATATATATATATATATATATATATTTATATATAAATATATATATATTATATATAAATATATATATATTATATATAAATATATATATATTATATATAAATATATATATATTATATATAAATATATATATATATATATGTATATATGTATATATGTATATATATATATATATATATATATATATATATATCATAGTTCCTTGATAATGTGAGTAGTCACGAAAGCGCTTGGAATTTCTCTATCCTTTCAGAGTGGTTGTTTATATATATATATATATATATGCATGATGGTAGGATTGCTGGTTTCTTTTTCTGTCTCATAAACACGCTAAGATAACAGGGATATCTTGCTACTCCTACTTACACTTTGGTCACACTTCACAGACACGCACATGCATATATATATATACATACATCTAGGTTTTTCTCCTTTTTCTAAATAGCTGCTGAGTGTAGGTAGTAGGTTGGTAGACAGCAACCACCCAGGGAAGTACTACCGTCCTGCCAGATGACTGTGAAACAAAAACCTGTAACTGTTTTGCATGATGGTAGGATTGCTGGTTTCTTTTTCTGTCTCATAAACACGCTAAGATAACAGGGATATCTTGCTACTCCTACTTACACTTTGGTCACACTTCACAGACACGCACATGCATATATATATATACATACATCTAGGTTTTTCTCCTTTTTCTAAATAGCTCTTGTTCTTTTTTATTTCTTCTATTGTCCATGGGGAAGTGGAAAAGAATCTTTCCTCCGTAAGCCATGCGTGTCGTATGAGGCGACTAAAATGCCGGGAGCAATGGGCTAGTAACCCCTTCTCCTGTATACAATTACTAAAAAAGAGAAGAAGAAAAACTTTATAAAACTGGGTTGCTTAAATGTGCGTGGATGTAGTGCGGATGACAAGAAACAGATGATTGCTGATGTTATGAATGAAAAGAAGTTGGATGTCCTGGCCCTAAGCGAAACAAAGCTGAAGGGGGTAGGAGAGTTTCAGTGGGGGGAAATAAATGGGATTAAATCTGGAGTATCTGAGAGAGTTAGAGCAAAGGAAGGGGTAGCAGTAATGTTAAATGATCAGTTATGGAAGGAGAAAAGAGAATATGAATGTGTAAATTCAAGAATTATGTGGATTAAAGTAAAGGTTGGATGCGAGAAGTGGGTCATAATAAGCGTGTATGCACCTGGAGAAGAGAGGAATGCAGAGGAGAGAGAGAGATTTTGGGAGATGTTAAGTGAATGTATAGGAGCCTTTGAACCAAGTGAGAGAGTAATTGTGGTAGGGGACTTGAATGCTAAAGTAGGAGAAACTTTTAGAGAGGGTGTGGTAGGTAAGTTTGGGGTGCCAGGTGTAAATGATAATGGGAGCCCTTTGATTGAACTTTGTATAGAAAGGGGTTTAGTTATAGGTAATACATATTTTAAGAAAAAGAGGATAAATAAGTATACACGATATGATGTAGGGCGAAATGACAGTAGTTTGTTGGATTATGTATTGGTAGATAAAAGACTGTTGAGTAGACTTCAGGATGTACATGTTTATAGAGGGGCCACAGATATATCAGATCACTTTCTAGTTGTAGCTACACTGAGAGTAAAAGGTAGATGGGATACAAGGA
>NC_091294.1:17557543-17572543 GCF_038502225.1 Cherax quadricarinatus
AGACAGACTGGGACGACTGTGACCTCAGCTGACTGTGTCCGGGCACCAAGTGAGGTGTCTGGACGTCTGGTGACGGTTTCCGGACGTTAGGTGACGGTGTCCGGACCTGAATTTCTCTATTTTGAGAGGTGAGACAGGTAGACAGACTGTGACGTCAGGTGACGATGTCCGGACGTCAGATGACGGTGTCCTAACGTCAGGTGACGGTGTCTGGGCGTCAGGTGACAGTGTCCGGGGCATCAGCCGTCAGATTCACCTGAAGTAAAAATTAAGATGCAGGTGAGGCAGAGGGGTGGTGCTTTTGATCCGATGAAGTGGACTTGTCCTCGTCTTCCCTAGATCGAACCTGAATGCTTCCCATTTCCCTAGACTCTATGTGATCCCTGATGAAAATAAACAAATAACATTTAGATATTGTAAACAGGAATATATATCTATTGAGGATAAGACGATAGATGGACACAAGAGGTGATATTATACATTTAAAAAGTGCAGAAAAAAAATTGACGGAAGGATAGAGAATGGAAGCCTGAGAGAAACTATTATGTCAATGTTTATAGAAAGGAAGGAACAGTTTTTAGCTTAATGCTGTCAGTAATGAGAGAGACCTGCGAGAAAAAATTAAAAAATCCACAATACCGTTACTGGAACAATACACCAGAGATAAGCCCATGACGACGTTTCGGTCCGAATTGTGCCATTCACAGGTCGTCTATGACTGGTCCAAGATGGACCGAAGCATCGTCATAAGATTTGTTTTTCTCTCTATGTGCGGGTTATTTGTGGACTGCAAGAAAAAGTTCCAAAACTACATGGACAGCCTTCAGGAATGTTGTTATTAGTGGCTACGTAATACACAAGTAACATATACAAGGTAACACGCGGGTGTTTCCTTATGTGTGTTACCTAGGATGGCTAGATTGTTACACCATTTCCCTATTTCAGAACATTGTGTAAGAAGACTATGAAATATTTCTTCACGAAGAAGGAAAGTGGAGCTGAAGGACGGAAGAGACGAAAGTTAGAGGTGGAAGAAACCAAGAAATCGAGCAAGTTCTTCATTCCATTGAGAACAGAAAAATAAAGCTGGGTTCGAAGTATTCCCAGAACAGTGAGGGGCCTTTCTTACCAGCAAATAACCGCTCGATGAACAAAACTTGGTTCAAGAGGAAATTGGGAAATGGTCGAGGTGAGGAAGTGACTCGCTCATGGCTGGTCTATTTCCCTTCTAAAAAGTTTAAATTTTGTACCTGTTGTCTTCTCTATTCCCGGTCAGACCATCAATCCTCACTGGAGCAGGAAAGTGGATTTAACCAGTGGAAAGCACCTGATAGGATCAGTGATCATGAAAATGCTAAGAATCATCGGGAGTGTTTCACACAGTGGAAAGAAATGGAAAGAAATTTAGCTGAAAACGGAGTTATTGACGCGGAACTTCAGTCACAGACTGAGAAAAGCAGAAGTGGCGTGACATCTTGACGAGAATCCTTCACTGCATAAAATTCCTTGTGACTCAGAACCTGGCTTTGCGAGGATACAGGGAGTTACCTCAGCTCTACGATGACTCCAGTGTGGGACATTTCCTTGGCTTACTGAAACTACTGGCCATTTTTTACCCTGTCATGAAGGAACACCTCACTCGTGTGGAAATTAATCCAGGATTCACATCTTATCTTCCTCCGAGTGTCCAGAACGAATTCATCCGCATGATATCTGTTTGCCATAGTTTACTGAGAAGCATTCGTAAAGCCAAGTATTATGGTCTTATGTTCGACTCGACTCCTGATCAGGCATACCGTAAGCAGATGTCAAAAGTAGTGAGGTACGTGGAAGTTGATTTTGAGAGGAAAACAGTCCGTGTTAGAGAGGCTGTTAGAGAGTCCGTCCTTGGTATTAACCAGATAAGCCAGCAGGATGCTGAGCTTGGTTGAAGGCATCTTGAAACAGATAAAGAAGAACGAAATGGAGGTTACAAGATTGTCGGTCTCTGCTCTAACAACGCTGCTGTGATGGCTGGACACAGAAATGGTGTTCATCAAGGTGGCAGTGTTTGTGAATTCCAACAATCACTCACTCAGCTTGGTGGGTGTACATGCAGCCAAACAGGATACAGTGATGGTCACGTTTTTTTGGAACCATCGAAGCTCTCTACATGTTATTCTTTCGTTCAACACAGCGCTGGGGGGGAAAAAAAAAACGCCGTGCCTGCGGTTATTAAATTGGAGTCCGAAACTAGGTGGAGTGCAAGGACAGAAGCAGTGAACCCCGTCAACAAGTACCTTGAACTCTGAGATACTTCAAGTTCTCCAGGACATGATAAATAATGAAAACGAGATCAGTGAAACAAGAAGTGAAGCAAGGCAGCTGTATAACCAGACGCTGAGTTACCACTCTCTGACTTTGTTAGGATTTTGGAACAAAGTTCTCTTTCGCTTTAACCATATTCAAGAGGCTGCAGGATCCTAACATGAACTTCTACGATGCTGCCCTGGATTTGAAAGCTCTCCCAGATGATTTTGATGATGAAAGAGAAGTGTTGGTTAGTTGGTTACTCGAAGAAGGACTCAGTCTCTGTCGAGAATGGAATATTAAAAGAAATCAGAGACGAAAGAAATGAATGGCTGATGAGAACTCAAGAGACACTGGGTTAACAGCCAAGGAGGGAACACTTGACCGTTTTTACAGAGATGAATGAAAGGTTCACTTGTTTACACGACAATGATGCCAAGTTTAGGTTCCTTCTCGATGTCGAGGGGATGTGTTACGGCGACCTAAACAAGAAGTCTGAAAATTTGGGCGAATTGTGCACCTCTGATGTTGATGGACAGCAGCTATATGCTATCAACTGAAGCCAACATGAAAATATCAAGACCTGAAGAGCTTCTCGAATTTATTGTTCAGTATGGAGACGAGAACGTCTTTCCCAATCTCTGCACTGCGATTCAGATAATGCTAACCATCGTAGTTCCCATCACCAGTTGTGAGAGATCATTTATCAAATTAAAATTAATACATTAGTATTTGAGAGCCTCCATGAGTCAAGTCAGACTCTGTGACCTAGCTCTGCTGAGTCTAGAAAGAGAAGAAACTGAAAAAAAAAACTGAATATGAACACATCATAGACTAAATTGCATCAGTGACAGCAAGGAAGATGCAGTTGTAATTTTCATGTAATGCCATAATTTGTTAATTAAAAGATTAATGAGTTTGATCTATTTTTAAACTGATTTTCTGGTAAGGTTATTTAAATGAGGAGTGTCAGGTGTTGGGACACAGGCACAGTGTCAGTGCTTGTTATAGGCGCTATTTTCTGAAGATACGCCCCTGAACACGCGCGAGGTAATACACAGGTAACATGCAAGGTAACACATGCAAGGTAATACACAGGTAACATGCAAGGTAACACATGCAAGGTAATACACAGGTAACATGCAAGGTAACACATGCAAGGTAATACACAGGTAACATGCAAGGTAACACATGCAAGGTAATACACAGGTAACATGCAAGGTAATACATGCAAGGTAATACACAGGTAACATGCAAGGTAACACATGCAAGGTAATACACAGGTAACATGCAAGGTAACACATGCAAGGTAATACACAGGTAACACGTGTAAGGTAACATATGCAAGGTAATACACAGGCAATATATGCAAGGTAACACGTGCAAAATAATACACAGGTAACACATATAAGGCAACATATGCAAGGTAATACACAGGTAACACATGCGAAGTGACATACATATAACACATAAAAGGTGACACACAGGTAACACATGAAAGGTGACACACAAATAAGACATGCAAGGTGACACACAGATAACACATGCAAGGTGACACACAGATAACACATGCAAGGTGACACACAGATAACACATGCAAGGTGACACACACGTAAAACATGCAAGGTGACACACAGGTAACACATGAAAGGTGACACACAAATAACACATGCAAGGTGACACACAGATAACACATGCAAGGTGACACACAAATAACACATGCAAGGTGACACACAGATAACACATGCAAGGTGACACACAGATAACACATGCAAGGTGACACACAAATAACACATGCAAGGTGACACACAGGTAACACATGCAAGGTGACACACAGATAACACATGCAAGGTGACACACAAATAACACATGCAAGGTGACACACAGATAACACATGCAAGGTGACACACAAATAACACATGCAAGGTGACACACAGATAACACATGCAAGGTGACACACAGATAACACATGCAAGGTGACACACAAATAACACATGCAAGGTGACACACAGGTAACACATGCAAGGTGACACACAGATAACACATGCAAGGTGACACACAAATAACACATGCAAGGTGACACACAAATAACACATGCAAGGTGACACACAGATAACACATGCAAGGTGACACACAGATAACACATGCAAGGTGACACACAAATAACACATGCAAGGTGACACACAAATAACACATGCAAGGTGACACACAGATAACACATGCAAGGTGACACACAGATAACACATGCAAGGTGACACACAAATAACACATGCAAGGTGACACACAGATAACACATGCAAGGTGACACACATATAACACATGCAAAATAACACACAGATAACACATGCAAGGTGACGCACAGATAACACATGCATGGTGACACACAGATAACACATGCAAGGTGACACACATATAACACATGCAAAATAACACACAGATAACACATGCAAGGTGACGCACAGATAACACATGCATGGTGACACACAAATAACACATGCAAGGTGACACACAAATAACACATGCAAGGTGACACACAGATAACACATGCAAGGTGACACACAGATAACACATGCAAGGTGACACACAAATAACACATGCAAGGTGACACACAGATAACACATGCAAGGTGACACACATATAACACATGCAAAATAACACACAGATAACACATGCAAGGTGACGCACAGATAACACATGCATGGTGACACACAGATAACACATGCAAGGTGACACACAGATAACACATGCAGAGTAACACACAGATAACACATGCAAAGTAACACACAGATAACACATGCAAAGTAACACACAGATAACACATGCAAAGTAACACACAGATAACACATGCAAGGTGACACACAGATAACACATGCAAGGTGACACACAGATAACACATGCAAAGTGACGCACAGATAACACATGCAGAGTAACACACAGATAACACATGCAAGGTGACACACAGATAACACATGCAAGGTGACGCACAGATAACACATGCAAAGTAACACACAGATAACACATGCAAGGTGACACATAGATAACACATGCAGAGTAACACATAGATAACACATGCAAAGTAACACACAGATAACACATGCAAGGTGACACATAGATAACACATGCAGAGTAACACACAGATAACACATGCAAAGTAACACACAGATAACACATGCAAGGTGACACATAGATAACACATGCAGAGTAACACACAGATAACACATGCAAGGTGACACACAGATAACACATGCAAGGTGACACACAGATAACACATGCAAGGTAACACACAGATAACACATGCAAGGTGACACACAGATAACACATGCAAGGTAACACACAGATAACACATGCAAGGTAACACACAGATAACACATGCAAGGTAACACACAGATAACACATGCAAGGGTTGACCAACAGTGTCTTCAGCTTGAATGAGATGACTCAGCTGGAGACATGTGTTACAACTATGTGTCACACAAACAAATATAAGAAGAATACGTCATGTAAGACTGAACACCACGAGCACCACGACGAACACGAGTGTTGGAGTAAAAATTAAAATTATTGTTACTACTCACCAAGTGTCACTGTAGCGTGTCATGAAGAAAATTATTATTATCTACCATGTAACAAAATAAAAATCAAATACATACATACATGTGTATATATATATATATATATATATATATATATATATATATATATATATATATATATATATATATATATATATATATATATATATATATATATATATATATATATATATATATATATGAGACAATGGATGAGATATCAATAAATTTTGTTGAAAATATGAAAAAGTTTTGGAGCGAGATTAATAAGTTGAAGAAGCCTGGGGAACAAACGAATTTTATAGTTAAAAATAGGAGAGGAGAGTTATTAAATGGAGAGTTAGAGGTATTGGGAAGATGGAGGGAATATTTTGAGGAATTGTTAAATGTTGATGAAGATAGGGAAGCTGTGATTTCGTGTATAGGGCAAGGAGGAATAACATCTTGTAGGAGTGAGGAAGAGCCAGTTGTGAGTGTGGGGGAAGTTCGTGAGGCAGTAGGTAGAATGAAAGGGGGTAAGGCAGCCGGGATTGATGGGATAAAGATAGAAATGTTAAAAGCAGGTCGGGATATAGTTTTGGAGTGGTTGGTGCAATTATTTAATAAATGTAAGGAAGAGGGTAAGGTACCTAGGGATTGGCAGAGAGCATGCATAGTTCCTTTGTATAAAGGCAAAGGGGATAAAAGAGAGTGCAAAAATTATAGGGGAATAAGTCTGTTGAGTATACCTGGTAAAGTGTATGGTAGAGTTATTATTGAAAGAATTAAGAGTAAGGCAGAGAGTAGGATAATAGATGAACAAGGAGGCTTTAGGAAGGGTAGGGTGTGTGGAGACCAGGTGTTTACAGTGAAATTTATAGGTCAACAGTATTTAGATAAGGGTAAAGAGGTTTTTGTGGTATTTATGGATTTAGAAAAGGCATATGACAGGGTGGATGGGGGGGGCAATGTGGCAGATGTTGCAAATGTATGGAACAGGAGGTAAGTTATTGAAAGCGGTAAAAAGTTTTTATGAGGATAGTGAGGCTCAGGGTAGAGAATGTGGAAGAGAGGAAGATTATTTCCCAGTAAAAGTAGGCTTTAGGCAAGGATGTGTGATGTCACCATGGTTGTTCAATATATTTATAAATGGGGTTGTAAGAGAAGTGAATGCTCAGGTGTTGGCAAGAGGTGTGGAGTTAAAAATTGAAGAGTCTAACACAAAGTGGGAGTTGTAACAGTTGCTCTTTGCTGATGACACTGTGCTTTTGGGAGATTCTAAAGAGAAGTTGCAGAGGATGGTGTATGAGTTTGGTAGGGTATGTAAAAGAAGAAAATTGAAAATAGGAAAGAGTAAGGTGATGAGGATAACACAAAAATTAGGTAATGAAAGACTGGATATCAGATTGGAGGAATAGAGATGAATGTATATAGATATTTAGGAGTGGACATGTCAGCAAATGGGTGTATGAAAGATGAGTTGAATCATAGAATTGACAAGTTGAAGAATATAAGTGCTGCATTGAGGAGTCTATAGAGACAAAGAATTTTGTCCTTGGAAGCAAAGAAGGGAATGTATGAGAGTATAGTTATAATAATGCTCTTATATGGGTGTGAAACATGGGTGGTGAATGTTGCAAAAAGTAGAAAGCTGGAGGCAGTAAAGATGTTATGACTGTACTCCGTCTGCAGTCTTCTTTGCCCTTCCCCAATCTTCATGACTTTGCACTTGGTGGGGTTAAACTCCAGGATCCAGTTGCTGGACCATGCCTGCAGCCTGTCCAGATCCCTTTGTAGTTCTGCCTGGTCCTAGTCTAATTTGACTCTTACACAAATAACCCGCATATAAAAGAGAGAGGCTTACGACGACGTTTCGGTCCGACTTGGACCATTGACAAAGTGACTTTGTCAATGGTCCAAGTCGGACCGAAACGTCGTCGTAAGCCTCTCTCTTTTATGTGCGGGTTATTTGTGTATCGTTCCAGTCACGGTATTGTGCCTTTTTGTTATTTATTAATTTGACTCTTCTCATCAGTTTCACATCATTTGCAAACAGGGACACTTCTTAGTCTATTCTTTCCATCATGTCGTTCACAAATCCCAGAAACAGCACCGGTCCTAGGACTGACCCCTGTGGAACCCCACTTATCACATTTGCCCACTCTGACATCTCGCCATGTACCATGACTCGCTGTTGTCTCTCTGACATACATTCCCTGATCCATTGCAGTGCCTTCTCTGTTATCCCTGCCTGGTCCTTCAGTTTTTGCACTAATCTCTTGCATGGAACTGTGTCAAATGCCTTCTTACAGTCCAAGAAAATGCAATCTACCTAACCCCCTCTCTCATGTCTTACCGCTGTCACCCTGTCATAGAACTCCAGTAGGTTTGTGCCACAGGATTTCCCATCACTAGTAGAGGTTGTCGAACAACCTCTACTAGTGAGAATGGCTGGATTTGAGAGGGACCTGTCCTCCCAACATCTGAGTTCTTACCTCTCCTAGTGACCTACGTCTCACCTCCTGGCGCTATATAAGGCTCCATCCTGTCACTTCATCTCCATATTGTTTCATACCATGGAACAATGCTCTTCTCCAGACTGAGGGACTGACCACCTCAAAACTTTAAGGGTGATGGACTGATTACATCGTCTTCAAGTATCTTCTGCTTCTATCAACTTTTCTGTACTCGACTGAAGAAGCCTACTGTGTAGGCGAAACGTTTCGAAATAAAGATACCTAACTGTTGCATATGTGTCTTACCTAACAAATAGGTATTACATTTGCCATTTTCCAGTTTCCTGGCACCATGCCAGTTTGTAGTGATATTTTGAAAAGATTAGCAAAAGGTATGCTAAGTTCCTCTTTACATTCCTTTAAAACCCTTGCAAACAGTTCATCAGGGCCTGGGGATTTGTTAGGTTTTAATTTCTCTATTTGTCTGAGGACCGTGTCACTAGTTACCCTAATTGTGCATAGTTTATTATCGTCCTGTTCTACATAATTTATTTCTGGGATTTTGCTAGTATCTTCCTGAGTAAAAACTGAGAGGAAGTAAGTGTTGAAAAGTTCACACATTTCCTTATCACTGCCAGTGATCTGACCTGAGTTACGTTTAAGTGGGCCAATCTTGTCCCTAATCTTACTTCTGTATACCTGAAAGAACCTTTTTGGGTTAGTCTTTGAATCCCTTGCGACTTTAGCCTCATAATCCCTTTTTGCTTTTCTTATTCCTTTTTTTAAATCTTTCTTTAACTGAGTATATTGATTTCTTAACTGCCCATCCCCTCTTTTACACAAATAACCCGCACATAGAAGAGAGGAGCTTACGACGATGTTTCGATCTGTCTTGGACCATTTACAGAGTCACAGTAACGAAACGTCGTCGTAAGCTCCTCTCTTCTATGTGCGGGTTATTTGTGTATCGTTCCAGTCACGGTATTGCGCCTTTTTTTTGTAATTCATCCCCTCTTTTCGTACGCCTATATATGCCTTTCTTTTGACCAATGAGGTGTTGTAATCTGTTGTTTATCCATTTGGGGTAATTTTTCTTAGATCTAATTTCCTTACCCGGAACAAAAGTTGTCTGGTTAGCTAGCACTATGCTCTGAAATACGTCATATTGGTAACCAACACCACCTATCTGACCCATAGTCAGGACATCCCAATTTAGCCCACCCACGTAATTTCTCAGTCCCATGAAATCGGCCAAGAGGAAGTCTGGGACTTGTAAAACACCTGCCTCTTATTTCCCTCTTCCAATACTTATGTCCGGATGACCAGTTTACCTGAATCCCTTCGTAGATCTTACCTTGCTCACACTCTAACAGCACCTCAAATCCGAATAATCAGTGTTGCTCTGTCAACACTGCCACTGGAGACACCAGAGACGGGTTGCTTGCCGTGGTTCAGTGTGTCAGTCTCGCGTTGGTTGTGGACATAAACCTCCTTCTCTTAGTCATTTACCTTATTTTAACCTATTTGTAGATTGAAATCTGATTTATAAACCTTCATCCCATCTTGACTGTATTCGTACTGTGTGGGACTGGAATGGAAGATGTGGCGTTGGAAGGTCTCCACAAAGATGAGAGGAGGTGGGGGTTACCCCTCCATCTGACGATGTTCCTTCACACTTTCCTTCCAGCATTTTGCTTTGTTTCCCTACGTCTCCTTCCATCCATCCCAGATTTTTGTGATTTAATCATTCTAGATTGCTCCATCTAGCTGTTCTACATGACCGTCTCAACATCTTTCTTCCACTTTTCTGAATTATAATTCTCATACCACCCATCATATTATCTTCTGTTTTCCTCACTCCTCTCCCTCTGCATAACAGTCACACCACACAGTGGTCGCAGACACGATATCTCCGCCGACTCCTTGGTCTAGTTTCACTAAATAAGAGCAACGCGAATGATTTTAGTGAGACTAAGAAGGAGGAAGATCAAGGTGTTGTAGTGAGAATGAAGAAGAGGAAGAATACGTTTACGACCACTTATATTAAGAGAACAAACCTGCGTCAAACTCATCGCAGCTCTGAGGGTCGTTGCTGTCACCCAAGGTGCTGGCAGTCTTCTGTTCCCTTTTCAACCCTGCTGTAACCTGTAATGTAATACAAAGGTACAAAAAACGCGTAGAGATAGTACACACTGTAGCAAGCAATGTAGTTCGAACACCACCATGAATAATAACTACACCAAGAACATAAGAATAATGACAACGTAAAACATATGAATGAAAATAAAGACCACATAAAAAACATGAATATGAATAATAACTACAGGAAGAGCATGAATATGAATAATAACTACAGGAAGAGCATAAATATGAATAATAACTACAGGAAGAGCATAAATATGAATAATAACTACAGGAAGAGCATGAATATGAGTGTGAGAGTATTAAATAAAATAATGCAGAGAGGTATGACGAAAGTATTCATATAAAACAAATAAAAGTATCGGTCGAGGCTTGAAGAATGGAAGAGAGAGAGAGAGAGAGAGAGAGAGAGAGAGAGAGAGAGAGAGAGAGAGAGAGAGAGAGAGAGAGAGAGAGAGAGAGAGAGAGAGAGAGAGAGAGAGAGAGAGAGAGAGAGAGAGAGAGAGAGAGAGAGAGAGAGAGAGAGAGAGAGAGAGACTTTTTTTTGACATTTCAGTATGTTTCCGTTGGCCTTCTTCTCTAATTCTTTCCCTCCTTCCTTCCTTTCGTCCTCTCAGCTTCCCTTCCTCCTTATCTTCTCTTCCTCCCTCCTTCCTTCCATCTTAGCCTCCTTCTCCCGTCTTCTCTCCCTCCTTCCTTCCGTGTGTGTGTCTGAGTGTGCCTCTCACCTGGGTGTTCTTACAACCAAACCACCAGAAGGCAGCTGGTCGTGGGAAGGGCGGTGTGTCCACATCCACACTAGACTCAGCTTTGCTTGCCTTCCAGTAGTCTCCATCCTGAAGGAGAAATATATCTCTTACGATCATCTTCATTCCATGCTTTCTCTGGACACTCGCCAACCTGGTCTTCTCCATTTGTTTTGTATAATCTGCAGCTTTTCTAAGAGCAAAAATAAAGTTAGTTGTGGCGACTTGTAAGTTGATTTAGGGACAGGTACACCTAGTACAATTAGCATACATAGTGTAAATTGCCTGGATAACCCAAAATGGTCAGACAGAGTGATTTATTTCCCTTGGAGTCCTTGTAAATTCTCTATCTACCCCCATGGCAATGGAGAAACTGTCACTAAACTGTTTTCCTTTAGAATAAAGTGCCCTTTCACCTTCGTCTGCCAACTCTGCTAACTTACCTTGAAGAAGTAGTAGGCATTTTGATGATAGAGAATGGCAGCATCTAGGTTTGCTGGAAGACCTCTCCAAGAGGAGAGGTTCCTCTCCACTGCTTTCTTGTTCGTGTCTGGGAATCTTCCTCTCCGATTCCTTCTGTCTCGATAAGGTTGTGACGACTGTGTATTGTAGCGCCAGTACTGAGACCCCTGAAAAGTGGACGAGATAAGAAAAGGTCACCTTGAATGTCTAGTCTCTTATCCAGGTGAGTACAGGTAGGTAGCGCGTTTGTCTTACGATGAGAGGGCAGAGGACTGAACTTTGCGCTGAATGACCCACTGGTTTAGCGCTTTAAAAACAAATATAAAAATTAATAAGGTGCTCGTTCATGAGCTGAGCTGTAACATAAAATACTGCTTTAAATTCTATAAAAAAAATATCTGATGGATGAAGGGCGCAATTTAATGGTTTATTCCAGCAGTAATAAACGTTGGTAAGAGACACATGAAATATTAACGTGATCCTTTATTGAATATTCTCAGTTTCCACAGTCGGGGCGAAACAAACGTTGTCCATAAAATATTACATTCTACTGCATTTTGTTTCTACCATCGTGTCGGTACTTTATAATATTTTTGTGTGTGTGTGTGTGTGTGTACTCACCTAATTGTACTCACCTAATTGTGGTTGCAGGGGTCGAGACTCAGCTCCTGGCCCCGCCTCTTCACTGATCGCTACTGGGTCCTCTCTCTCTCTGCTTCCTGAGCTTTGTCATACCTCTTCTTAAAACTATGTATGGTTCCTGCCTCCACTACTTCACTTGCTAGGCTATTCCACTTGCTGACAACTCTATGACTGAAGAAATACTTCCTAACGTCCCTGTGACTCGTCTGAGTCTTCAGCTTCCAGTTGTGACCCCTTGTCCCTGTGTCCCCTCTCTGGAACATCCTATCTCTGTCCACCTTGTCTATTCCCCGCAGTATCTTGTATGTCGTTATCATGTCTCCCCTGACCCTTCTGTCCTCCAGTGTCGTCAGTCCGATTTCCCTTAACCTTTCCTCGTACGACATTCCCTTGAGCTCTGGGACTAGCCTTGTTGCAAACCTTTGTACTTTCTCTAACTTCTTGACGTGCTTGACCAGGTGTGGGTTCCAGACTGGTGCTGCATACTCCAGTATGGGCCTAACATACACAGTGTACAGTGTCTTGAACGATTCCTTATTAAGGTATCGGAACGCTATTCTCAGGTTTGCCAGGCGCCCGTATGCTGCAGCGGTTATTTGGTTGATGTGTGCCTCCGGTGATGTGCTCGGTGTTATGGTCACCCCAAGGTCTTTCTCCCTGAGTGAGGTCTGTAGTCTTTGTCCACCTAGCCTATACTCTGTCTGCGGTCTTCTTTGCCCCTCCCCAATCTTCATGACTTTGCATTTGGCTGGATTGAATTCGAGAAGCCAGTTACTGGACCACATGTCCAGCCTGTCCAGGTCTCTTTGCAGTCCTGCCTCATCCTCGTCCGATTTAATTCTTCTCATCAACTTCACGTCATCTGCGAACAGGGACACTTCAGAGTCTATTCCTTCCATCATGTCGTTCACATATATCAAAAATAGCACTGGTCCTAGAACTGACCCCTGTGGGACCCCGCTCGTAACAGGCGCCCACTGTGATACCTCTTCACGTACCATGACTCGTTGCTGCCTCCCTGTCAGGTATTCCCTTATCCATTGCAGTGCCCTCCCTTTTACATGCGCCTGATCCTCCAGCTTCTGCACTAATCTCTTGTGGGGAACTGTGTCAAAGGCCTTCCTGCAGTCTAGGAAAACGCAATCTACCCACCCCTCTCTCTCGTGTCTTACTTCTGTTACCTTGTCATAAAACTCCAGGAGGTTTGTGATACAAGATTTGCCTTCCATGAACCCATGCTGGTTTTCATTTATAATCTTGTTCCTTTCCAGGTGTTCGACCACTCTCCTCCTGATAATCTTCTCCATGACTTTGCACACAATACATGTCAGAGACACAGGTCTGTAGTTTAGTGCCTCGTTTCTGTTTCCTTTCTTAAATATGGGGACTACATTAGCTGTCTTCCATTTCTCAGGTAGTTGCCCAGTTTCAAGGGATGTGTTGAAGATTGTGGTTAGAGGCACGCACAGCATCTCTGCTCCTTCTCTAAGGACCCATGGGGAGATGTTGTCCGGTCCCATCGCCTTTGAGGTGTCAAGGTCACTTAAGAGCTTCTTCACCTCCTCCTCAGTTGTTCGTATGTCATCCAACACTTGTTGGTATATTCCCTCTTGATGTTCCCTTCTGTGCTGTCTTCCCACAGCCCTTCCTGTCTCTACTGTAAAAACTTCCTTAAATCTCCTGTTCAGCTCCTCACATACCTCCTGATCATTTCTTGTGAGTTCTCCACCTTCTGTCCTTAATCTGATCACCTGGTCTTTGACTGTTGTCTTCCTCCTGATGTGGCTATACAACAGTTTCGGGTCAGTCTTGATTCTCGATGCTATGTCATTTTCATACTGTCGCTGGGCCTCCCTCCTTACCTGTGCATACTCATTCCTGGCTCTGCGACTGATCTCCCTATTTTCGTGTGTTCTCTGCCTTCTGTACTTTTTCCATTCTCTATTGCACTTTGTTTTTGCCTCCTTACACCGTCGGGTAAACCAGGGGCTCGTTCTGGTCTTCCCGTTGTTACTGTTGCCCTTGGGAATAAACCTTTCCACTGCCTCCTTGCATTTTGTTGTTACATATTCCATCATTTCATTTACTGGCTTTCCTGCCAGTTCTCTGTCCCACTGGACCTCCCGCAGGAAGTTCTTCAACCCTATGTAGTCCCCTCTTTTATAGTCAGGCTTTTCCCATTCAACTCCTGTTATTCTCTCCACTTGCAGCTCTACTATGTATTCAAAGCACAGAACCACGTGGTCGCTAGCTCCTAGGGGACTCTCATACTTGATGTCCTCAATGTCTGAGCTGCCCAGGGTGAACACAAGGTCCAATCTTGCTGGTTCATCCTCCCCTCTCACTCTGGTAGTGTCCTTAACATGTTGGTGCATGAGGTTTTCCAGCACCACGTCCAACATCCTGGCTCTCCATGTTTCGGGACCCCCATGTGGCTCCAGGTTTTCCCAGTCAATCTCCCTGTGGTTGAAATCCCCCATAACCAGCAACTTTGCTCTGCTGGAGTGAGCTCTTCTTGCCACCTCAGCAAGTGTGTCCACCATTGCTCTGTTGCTCTCTTCATATTCCTCTCTTGGCCTCCTGCAGTTCTGTGGTGGATTATACATCACTGCAATGACCACTTTGTGTTCCCCAGACTGAAGTGTACCTGCTATGTAGTCTCTTTCTCCCGTCTCATCTATGCCTTCCATTTTCTCGAATTTCCATCTGTTT
>NC_091294.1:17577543-17585043 GCF_038502225.1 Cherax quadricarinatus
ATATACTACATCTGCATTTTGTTTATCCTCTGAAGCATCCAGGAGCTTGTCATAGTGGTCCAGCAGCTGGGACAGGCAGGAGTGACCTGCTCTAAACCCGTGTTGCCCTGGGTTATGTAACTGTTGGGTATCTAGGTGGTTGGCGATCTTGCTTCTTAGAACCCTTTCAAAGATTTTTATGATATGGGATGTTAGTGCTATCGGTCTGTAGTTCTTTGCAATTGCTTTACTGCCACCTTTGTAGAGTGGGGCTATGTCTGTTGTTTTTAGTGAGTGTGGGATGACCCCTGTGTCCATGCTCCCTCTCCATAGAATGCTGAAGGCACGTGACAGGGGCTTCTTGCAGTTCTTGATGAACACGGAGTTCCACGAGTCTGGGCCTGGGGCAGAGTGCATGGGCATGTCATTTATTGCCTTTTCAAAGTCTTGTGGTGTTAGGATAATATCAGAGATTTTTGAGATGACCAAATTTTGGGTCTCGTTCATAAAGAATTCATTTAGATTGTCGACCCTTAGTCTGGGTAACGGCTCGCTGAACACTGAGTCATATTGGGACTTTAGTATCTCACTCATTTCTTTGCTGTCATCTGTGTATGTCCCATTTCGCCTAAGTTGTTTTACCCTTAGATTTGGCATAAGAGAAGAAGTTTTTTTTTTCAGTTTCCTCTATGGCTTTTAGTTCTTCCTGAGATTCTTGTCTCCTGTAAGATTCCTTAAGCTTAAGTTCGATATTTGCTATTTCTCTGACCAGTGCCTCCCTTCGTATTTCAGATATATTGGGCCCTCTCAGCAGCTCTGTGATTCTTCGCCTTCGTCTGTATAGGGAGCATCTCTCTTTCTTTCTAGTTTACTTCTTCTCTTTCTTTTTCTCAATGGAATGTGCCTTAAACAGACCTTAAGAGCCACAGAGTTAATTTTTTCTAGGCAAAGGTTCGGATCCGTGTTGTTTAGGATATCTTCCCAGCTTGTTTCACTTAGGACATGGTTGACTTGTTCCCATTGTATGTTTTTGTTATTGAAGTTGAATTTTGTGAAGACACCCTCATGACTGATCACATTTTGCTGGTCAGGAGCCCTGTGCATACATGTCTGTACCTCTATTATGTTGTGATCTGAGTGTATTGTCTTTGATACGGTTATATTACGTATCAGATCGTCGTTGTTAGTGAAGATGAGGTCCAGCGTATTTTCTAGTCTTGTAGGCTCTAATATTTGCTGGTTTAAGGTGAATTTGGTGCAGAGATTTAATAGCTCGTGTGTGTGTGAATTTTCATCTGAGCTGCCTCCTGGGGTGATCTCTGCTAAAATATTATTTGCTACACTCCTCCATTTTAGGTGTCTCAAGTTGAAATCTCCCAGTAGCAAGATGTTTGGGGCAGGAGTTGGGAGATTTTCCAGACAGTGGTCAATTTTCAAAAGCTGTTCCTGGAATTGCTGGGAAGTTGCATCCGGAGGCTTGTATACAACCACAATGACAAGGTTTTGGTTTTCAATCTTTACTGCCAAAACTTCAACTACATCATTTGAGGTGTTTAGTAGTTCTGAGCAAATGAGCGACTTTGTGACGTACAAGCCAACCCCGTTCCCCTTGTTGCCTGTTTAGTCTGTCGCATCTGAATAGGTTATAACCTGGGATCCATATTTCGTTGTCAAAATGATCCTTTATGTGGGTCTCTGTGAAAGCTGCAAACATTGCATTTGACTCCGTGAGCAGTCCCTTGATGTAAGGAATTTTGTTTGTCGATGGCTTTGAACCCTGTATGTTTGCAAAGATAAATGTTATGTTGATGGAATTTAGGGGGGTTTTATTTGCTGGTATTAATATCTGTTGCTCTGGAGTGGAGACCAATGACTACCTCTGCTCTAGAAGTGTTTTCAGTTGGTGTAAGATTTCTGTCATTTCTTGCCAGTCTGTTTTCCTTACTGGCAGTAATAAACCTCTTTCCCTAAAGAAGTTATGGCTCTCCTCTTTTGTTTCCCATAGTACGGCTGGTCTGCATCTTCTTGTCCCCTTTAGATGATGTGCCTGGCAATATATGTTGTTGTATTTTCTTTCATGGAGTGGCGAGTGATACATTTCGGAGTGAAATAAGTTACAGGAAGGGGAGTTGCACCCTCGTGTTGTCATGTGGGTGCAGCATTTTTTTGGATGGTCGAACGTGCATGGCCCACCTGTTTTACGTGATATACCATGCTTGCAGATACCCAAGGCATAGAATTTGCATAGATTAGAATTTTGTTTGCTAGGATTTTTTATGGCTGCATTCGCTGCTGGTGCCTTTTTTTCTGTTTCCCCTCTACCTACCGCCCCTGTATGGACATCAGTGCTTCCACCAGTTTTTACTGGTAATTTATCAACACTATTCCCCGAGGCATCATTCCTTTTTGTTCCGTCTCCAGCAATATCGATACTTTATATCCCTGTAAATTGTATAACGTTGTCTTTACCTGTTTCATCACCAGGGCCACTATCTCCATTTGGTGCACTGTCTTCCAGGACAACACTAGCACCCTCTGGAGCTCTGTCTTCCAAGACAGTCCTGTCCAACTCACCCATTTTATTTTCCCAGCTGTCATGGGAAACCGGCAGGCCAGACCTGAGTCCTGGAGATGGGAAGTACAGTGCCCGCACTCTGAAGGGAAGGGGAGGGGTGTTAATGTTGCAGTTTTATAACTGTAGTGTAAGTGTAGGCATGTCTCTGGCAAGATACTGATGGAGTGAATGATGAAAGCTTTTCTTTTCTGGGCCACCCTGCCTTGGTGGGCCACCCTGCCTTGGTGGGCCACCCTGCCTTGGTGGGCCACCCTGCCTTGGTGGGAAACGGCCGATGTGTTATCAATAATAATAATAATAAATATATATATATATATAATATATAATATATATATATATATATATATATATATATATATATATATATATATATATATATATATACATATATATATATATATATATATAAATATGTATATATATGTCGTGCCGAATATGTAAAACTGGTCAATTAGGAAGAACTCATTTAAAATTAAGTCCTTTCTAAAATTTTCTCTTATACGTTTAAAGATATATTTTTTTTCATTAATGTTAATGTAAAAAAATTTAATTTTGCACCAAAAGAATCTTAGAAAACTTACCTAACCTTATTATAACAAGAACAATTTATTTTAGCCTAACCCAACTAAATATATTTTAGATTTGTTTACAATAATTTAATACTAAACAAACACAGTGAAATATATTTTTTTCGTTAGGTTCAGAATGATTTTGGCGAAATTATTGCATACACAAATTTTCACTTGTCCTATATGGCAAGATGAGCGTTGCTATTTAAGCCAAGATCGCAAGTTCTGCCTATTCGGCACGACATATATATATATATATATATATATATATATATATATATATATATATATATATATATATATATATATATATATATATATGTATGTTGTGATTTACAACCCTGAAATAAATCCTACAAACCCAGAAACAATAATATATAACTTTACATCGATATTGTACAACAACGAACCAATATTTTACAACCCTGAAATATTGTTATAAAGTCATGTATTACAATAATATATTACCCCGAAGGAATATCCTTATCTTTATTAACACCTAAATGAGTAGAAATGTATTTGTCTCCTCTCTCTCTCCCAAATAGAAGACCAGGAGTCACACGGTGCAAGACGCACTAGCCCTTCAACTGAACAAACATCTAGAAGATAGATGGTGCGGACAATACGCATATTACCTCAATTTTCCTCCTACCTTGAAGAAGTAGATGACATTATTCTCGAAGGCGCTTGTGGCGGAGTCCAAGTTGTCAGGGATACCAGGAAAACCTCTGCTGATTTTCTTAGGATATCCCTCGCTCGGATCCTGATTATTGTAACGCCAGTATGTGTCTCCCTGGAGAAAAGAAAGTGTTAGGTTTCTGGGACTCCTGCCCCCTGAGCACACACGTACCAAAACACAAACACATACCATGAAAAATTATAATATATATATTTGCAAACTTACTGGGGTTTTAATACTTGATACTGCGTCCTTTACGCTTAATCACGTCCCTCAGCCATGTAGGAAGACTCTCACACAAATTCCTGAGGGTCTGGGGAGGTATATTATTCCATGCTTCATGTAGAGCAGCCTCCAGCCGCGGGATGGAACTGACATCCTTGCCCAGTAAACTTCTTTTCACTATTGATTAGAATTCTCAATAGGGTTTAGGTCTGGGGAATTGCCTGGCCAGTCATTAAAGAACCTCACTTCACAGTCCTTAAGCCACTGAACTACAGATTTGGTGGTATGACACGGTGCACCGTCCTGCATAAAAACTGTAGCCCGACACTGGTCAAAAGCCTCAGGTAAATTGTCACACAATAATTCCAGGTAATTATACTGGTTCATATACTGGTTTTTGGGAAGCACAATGAGTTCACCAAGATGCTGAACACTGAAACTCTCCCATACCATGAGCGAGTCTGGGTGTTTGGTGGTCCTACAGGTTTAGCGTAGGTCTAGCGGGTCACTACCTCCCGGCTGGTACACATGTCCCCCACGGTTACAGGTGACCGTGAAGGTTGCTTCATCACTCCAAAGTACTTCAGACCACTGTTGAGGATTCCAGTGAAGATATTTCTTTGCATAATCCAGCCTACGTTTCTTCTGTGGCTTGGAGAGGATCGGTTTCTTAACCTGGTGGTGACTACTGTAGCCCAGTTCTGACACACGTCTGTTAACAGTTCTTACAGACACCTCTGAGAGAAGATGTGGGTTCTTTTCTTTCAATTCTCTAGCAGTTATCTTAGGTGTACTCTCTAACTGCTTCTTTAACGCAATTAAGGTACGAACAGATGTCTTCTTCGAGAGGCCAGGCCGAGGTTTGGCAGACGGTAACTCAACACCGCCACCAGCCTTGAAATGCTGCACCCAGTTCCTCACTGAACGCTCACACACACCAACATTCTCCACTATTTCTTTCGTCTGGTGCCCAGCTTTGTGAAGCCCTATGATTTGAGCTATAGTTTCAGGTGTTAAAGACTTTCTTTTACCCATAATCAAACATGTATAGCCCCAAAACCAAAGGGAACACCGGACAAAACGTGGGGCGGATGAGAGACAAAAGTACACTTCCTCTCATCACGGCAGCCACGTGAGCACTGAGGAGTCACTGTGGAGTGTGGCGGCAGGCTGTGATGTCATGCTAACGGCTGCTACCTGAACACTTGTGAAACTAATGTAACACTTGTATAGATAATGTAAAACTTGTGTAACTAATGCAACACTTGTGCAACTAATGCAACACTTGTGCAACTAATGCAACACTTGTGTAACTAATGTAACACTTGTATAGCTAATGTAACACTTGTGTAACTAACGCAACACTTGTGCAAGTAATGCAACACTTGTGTAACTAATGTAACACTTGCATAGCTAATGTAACACTTGTGCAACTAATGCAACACTTGTGCAACTAATGCAACACTTGTGCAACTAATGTAACACTTGTGTAACTAATGCAACACTTGTGTAACTAATGTAACACTTGTGCAACTAATGCAACACTTGTGTAACTAATGTAATACTTGTGCAACTAATGCAACACTTGTGTAACAAATATAACACTTGTGTAACTAATGCAACACTTGTGTAACTAATGCAACACTTGTGTAACTAATGTAACACTTGTGTAACTAATGTAACACTTGTGTAACTAATGTAACACTTGTGTAACTAATGCAACACTTGTGTAACTAATGTAACACTTGTGTAACTAATGCAACACTTGTGTAACTAATGTAACACTTGTGTAACTAATGTAACACTTGTGTAACTAATGTAACACTTGTGTAACTAATGCAACACTTGTGTAACTAATGTAACACTTGTGTAACTAATGCAACACTTGTGTAACTATTTCAACACTTGTGCAACTAATGTAACACTTGTGCAACTAATGTAACACTTGTGTAACTAATGTAACATTTGTGTAACTAATGCAACACTTGTGTAACTAATGTAACACTTGTGTAACTAATGTAACACTTGTGTAACTAATGCAACACTTGTGTAACTAATGCAACACTTGTGTAACTAATGCAACACTTGTGTAACTAATGTAACACTTGTGCAACTAATGCAACACTTGTGCAACTAATGTAACACTTGTGTAACTAATGTAACACTTGTGTAACTAATGTAACACTTGTGTAACTAATGTAACACTTGTGTAACTAATGCAACACTTGTGTAACTAATGTAACACTTGTGCAACTAATGTAACACTTGTGTAACTAATGTAACACTTGTGTAACTAATGTAACACTTGTGCAACTAATGCAACACTTGTGCAACTAATGCAACACTTGTGTAACTAATGCAACACTTGTGTAACTAATGTAACACTTGTGTAACTAATGCAACACTTGTGTAACTAATGTAACACTTGTGTAACTAATGCAACACTTGTGTAACTAATGTAACACTTGTGCAACTAATGCAACACTTGTGTAACTAATGTAACACTTGTGCAACTAATGCAACACTTGTGTAACTAATGCAACACTTGTGCAACTAATGTAACACTTGTGTAACTAATGCAACACTTATGTAACTAATGTAACACTTGTGCAACTAATGCAACACTTGTGTAACTAATGTAACACTTGTGCAACTAATGCAACACTTGTGTAACTAATGTAACACTTGTGCAACTAATGCAACACTTGTGTAACTAATGCAACACTTGTGCAACTAATGTAACACTTGTGTAACTAATGCAACACTTGTGTAACTAATGTAACACTTGTGCAACTAATGCAACACTTGTGTAACTAATGTAACACTTGTGCAACTAATGCAACACTTGTGTAACTAATGCAACACTTGTGTAACTAATGCAACACTTGTGTAACTAATGTAACACTTGTGTAACTAATGTAGCACTTGTGTAACTAAAGCAACACTTGTGTAACTAATGTAACACTTGTGTAAATAATGCAACACTTGTGTAACTACTGTAACACTTGTGTAACTAATGTAACACTTGTGTAACTAATGTAACACTTGTGTAACTAATGCAACACTTGTGTAACTAATGTAACATTTGTGTAACTAATACAACACTTGTGTAACTACTGCAACACTTGTGCAACTAATGTAACACTTGTGCAACTAATGTAACACTTGTGTAACTAATGTAACATTTGTGTAACTAATGCAACACTTGTGTAACTAATGTAACACTTGTGTAACTAATGTAACACTTGTGTAACTAATACAACACTTGTGTAACTAATGCAACACTTGTGTAACTAATGCAACACTTGTGTAACTAATGTAACACTTGTGCAACTAATGCAACACTTGTGCAACTAATGTAACACTTGTGTAACTAATGTAACACTTGTATAGCTAATGTAACACTTGTGTAACTAATGCAACACTTGTGTAACTAATGTAACACTTGTGTAACTAATGCAACACTTGTGTAA
>NC_091294.1:17592543-17610043 GCF_038502225.1 Cherax quadricarinatus
CAGCCGGGTCCTACGGCTTGTATATGACTCAGAACGAACCGAAGCGTCATCTTAATTTAATTTTTAATTTGTGTGTTAGGTGTGAATTATGGAATAGTAATTTGAGTTGAAAGTTACAATGACAGGAATAATGCACCTGGGTGGGAAGGCGTCTCTGCCGAATGAGTTTCGATTATTTTTATTTTTTTAAATTTTTTGAAATAGTTTTTCCTGGAGAAACAAGGGATCGTTTTTACTGGCGTTTAATGCACCGATTTAAACGGTGGGCAATACAACGAAAAGATAAATAAAAAATACATGAAATAGAGGAAGATGAGAAAATAAAGATTTGTTTGCTGGTCAAGAGTATATGAAGAGGATGGGAAAAGTTTAGAAAGACACGTGAGAAAACACTAGGACATATTAGACAACGTTACAGTCCTGGGATCTTGATCACTTCTAACACAGAGGTTAAAAAGACAATATATATAGGCGCAGAGTGAGGTGTGAGTGACACATGGTGACCTCCAGGACATTATGTGTCGCTCGCACCTCTCTCCACCTATGTATACTGTTTTTTTTTTAACCTCTGTATGTTAGAAGTGGTCAAGATCCCATGACCGAAATTTTTTTCTGTGTTTTCTCATGTCTTTCTAAACCAATTTGTCGGTATCAATTAACAAGATTTATACCAGAGGGTATACATAAACTGGATGACTTTAGTACATATTATACATCTATTGGCTGATAATGGTTATGTCGTACCTGCAAGGCTCTCTTGAGCTCCTTGTCGACGGCAGTTTTATCCAGTTTGGGTGGATACTTGGTGATCTTGTAGGTCAGATCTTTGTTCTTCCACTTGGAGCCTAAGACAGTCACCGGATAAGTATGTTGTCATACAACACTTTCTGCTTTAATGTTCTTGAGTCTGCATTATAATTACAAAATGCTCTCTCGGAGCATGTAATGATGTGTGTTATGTGGTCTTTTGTAACTTCTGAGATTTAATTTATATTTCCCAATAAAAATAATTTTCTGTAAAAAGTCATTCATTTTTTTCCTGGGTTAAATACGCCAAATCCTGAATTTTTTATTATATACTTTGTCTCACGGGAGTACATAGAGAAGGTTGAGAGAAGATGACTGTGAAATACGTTAATTAACACTATATGCTACTATTTCTAAATCTGTCTAGATAAGTTATATTAGTATATTATAGCAGACGATCTCTAACTAATCTCAAGTCCTTCCTCTGTAATTCTGCTTTCTAACACAAACAACAACTTTTTGCAGCAAGTATTTTATTATAGCCTAGCCAAGTGTCGCTCATCCAGTAGAAGTGGCATGCAGTGTGTGTGCACTCGTCTATTTGTGGTTGTAGGGGTTGAGTCGCAGCTCCTGGCCTCGCCTCTTCATGTGTGTGTGTGTATGGGCATGCCGGTTAACTGTGTGTGGTCACGCTAGGTAATCTGGTACTGACCTTCGATGGAGTAGCGCTTGTGTCTGGTGAGGTCACTGGTGTTGGAGTTGGGGAGAAAGTTATCCTTGATGCCGCAGCGAGGCGCCTTCATCATCTTTAGTGTTTCCTCGGTCAGTGTTCCCGTGGGCTCCAGATCTGCCGCCATCTGCCCAGAAAAGGGATTTTTTTTTTAATTAACGTCATTAGATACATGGAGTTTTTAAGGATTTTTTTTCTAATGTTCTAATACTAAGGTAGGGAGATGGAATGCAGGTGAGTGGAAGCAAATTGATCGGTATGAATTAAGAACTCCAATAGTCCATATACAAATTCATCATCTATCCTATTCCTCCTTCCTTGACTCATCACAAACAAGAGGTACAAAAAGTGGTGAGTACAGATAACCTCTGTTAGTTTCAACTCCACTGTATTAGGTCTGGAGAGCTTGGAGCCGGGCAAATCAACTTCAGTGTCCTGCATAAGATAGACTGGTAGTGGGTTAATGTCGCAAGCAGCAGGAGCAGGTTGAAGGTAAACACGGCTGGCTATCGTGGTTCATTTCGGCTCTGTACAACTACGTCAAGAATAATAGGCGGAAGAAGCCAGAACCAGCAGACGGGAGCGATATTAACTGTGAAGATCAGCCGGTCAATGAGAGTTGACCTTGAGTAGCTCAGTACTCTGTACTGAGCTCAGCACAGATGTCCCACTACAAGGAAGGTGCACCTTGGCGGGGATTATGGATGCTGTAATAATGTTGGTAGAATTACCGACAATATGTTAGGTAAAAGGACATGTGCAGCTAATGCGACGTTTTTACTGTGGCAACGTTTCGCTTTCCAGAAGTTTTGTCTAGCTGTTACAAACAATGTAAGAACACGGAGGGTATTTATAGGTATTAGAGAGAGATGCCTTGTACCTCACTCTAATACCTATAATCTCTGTGTTCTTGCATTGCTTGTAACGGCTTGATAAAGCTCCTGGAAAGCGAAACGTTGCCACAATAAAAATGTTGCATTAGTTGCACATGTGTCATTTTACCTAACATTATGAATGCGTCTGGAAGCATACAGTGTTATTACATTGTGATGTTTCTCGCCCAGCGACACTATGATGCGCCTGTAAGCAGTTACCATTCTGTGTTCCACTAACCAGTCTCCACTATCTCAACATCCACACCCTTTTCTGCAGCATTATAATTTAATGATCAGCAATCAATATCACTCCTGTGACTCCATGATTCATAAGTCAGTGTGAATCAGCTCACGTGTGACTCACCATACTCACCTGTGACCCACCAATCAGATTGGGTCACAGGTGAGTATGACCTATGACCTATGAATCAGCATGGGTCAATCTACCTGTGACCCATAAATCAGCATGGGTCAACTCACCTGTCATCCATGAATCAGCATGGGTCAACCCACCAGTTTCCCATGAATAAGCAGGGGTCAACTCATTTGTCACTCATAAACCAGCATGGGTCATCTCACTCACGTCTCTTAGCACCTAGAGTTACACTCACCTGGAACATTTTAAGCGCCTGACTGTAGGTGTCCGCTGAGGTGAGCGCCTGGGAGCGGGAGGAACTTGTCTTGGGTAACATGTAGCCGTACCTGGCCAGGTACACCTGTGACGGGAAGAAGTTACAACATGGCTACTGATGTACATGTATGGTACACAGTATCAACAAGATGAAGAATTAGACACATGTGGAACGTCTGGGTATCTTTATTTGTAGACGTTTCGCCAGCCAGTGGCTTTGTCAACAATACAAGGACATTATATAATGGGAAGAATGTAGAATTGAATACAGCAGATGAGGTAATCAGTCCCTCAGACTCGTGGTAAGCCACGAGTCTGAGGGACTTCAAGAAATGAAGAGCACTGCAGCAGGCCTACTGGCCAATACTAGGAAGGTCCTCAAACACAAACCCACTAAGAACACACACACACACACACACACACACACAGATACACACACACACACACACACACACACACACACACACACACACACACACACACACACACACACACACACGCGCACACACACAGAGCTAAGGGGTATGTCCTACGACGAGAGGTTAAGGGAAATCGACCTGACGACACTGGAGGAGAGGAGAGGTGGGGGGGACATGATAACGACATACAAAATACTGAGAGGCATTGACAAGGTGGAAAAAAGACAGGATGTTCCAGAGATGGGACACAGCAACAAGGGGACACAGTTGGAAGTTGAAGGCACACATTAATCACAGGGATGTTAGGAAGTATTTCTTCAGCCACAGAGTAGTCAGGAAGTGGAATAGTTTGGGAAGCGATGTAGTGGAGGCAGGATCCATACATAGCTTTAAGCAGAGGTATGACAAAGCTCACGGTTCAGGGAGAGTGATCCAGTAGCGACCAGTGAAGAGGCGGGGCTAGGAGCTAGGACTCGACCCCTGCAACATCAACTAGGTGAGTACAACTAAGTGAGTACACACACACACACACACACACACACACACACACACACACACACACACACACACACATACACACACACACACACATACACACACACACACATGACATGACGGAAGGGTTAGACTCAGAAGTGTCCCTGTTTGCAGATGATGTGAAGTTAATGAGGAGAATTAAATCTGATGAGGACCAGGCAGGACTTCAAAGAGACCTGGACAGACTGGACACCTGGTCCAGCAAATGGCTTCTCGAATTTAATCCTGCCAAATGCAAAGTCATGAAGATAGGGGAAGGGCACAGAAGACCACAGACAGAGTATAGGCTAGGTGGCCAAAGACTGCAAACCTCACTCAAGGAGAAAGATCTTGGGGTGAGTATAACACCGAGCATGTCTCCGGAAGCACACATCAATCAGATAACTGCTGCAGCATATGGGCGCCTGGCAAACCTGAGAACAGCATTCCGATACCTTAGTAAGGAATCATTCAAGGCACTGTACACCGTGTATGTCAGGCCCATACTGGAGTATGCAGCACCTGTTTGGAACCCGCACTTGATAAAGCACGTCAAGAAACTAGAGAAAGTACAAAGGTTTGCGACAAGGTTAGTTCCAGAGCTAAGGGGAATGTCCTATGAAGAAAGATTAAGGGAAATCGGCCTGACGACACTGGAGGACAGGAGGGTCAGGGGAGACATGATAACGACATATAAAATACTGCGTGGAATAGACAAGGTGGACAAAGACAGGATGTTCCAGGGAGGGGACACAGAAACAAGAGGCCACAATTGGAAGTTGAAGACACAAATGAGTCAGAGAGATAGTAGGAAGTATTTCTTCAGTCATAGAGTTGTAAGGCAGTGGAATAGCCTAGAAAATGACGTAGTGGAGGCAGGAACCATACACAGTTTTAAGACGAGGTTTGATAAAGCTCATGGAGCGGGGAGAGAGAGGGCCTAGTAGCAACCGGTGAAGAGGCAGGGCCAGGAGCTAGGACTCGACCCCTGCAACCACAAATAGGTGAGTACAAATAGGTGAGTACACACACACACACACACACACACACACACACACACACACACACACACACACACACACACACACACACACACACACACACACACACACACACACACACATACACACACACACACATACACACACACACACATGACATGACGGAAGGGTTAGACTCAGAAGTGTCCCTGTTTGCAGATGATGTGAAGTTAATGAGGAGAATTAAATCTGATGAGGACCAGGCAGGACTTCAAAGAGACCTGGACAGACTGGACACCTGGTCCAGCAAATGGCTTCTCGAATTTAATCCTGCCAAATGCAAAGTCATGAAGATAGGGGAAGGGCACAGAAGACCACAGACAGAGTATAGGCTAGGTGGCCAAAGACTGCAAACCTCACTCAAGGAGAAAGATCTTGGGGTGAGTATAACACCGAGCATGTCTCCGGAAGCACACATCAATCAGATAACTGCTGCAGCATATGGGCGCCTGGCAAACCTGAGAACAGCATTCCGATACCTTAGTAAGGAATCATTCAAGGCACTGTACACCGTGTATGTCAGGCCCATACTGGAGTATGCAGCACCTGTTTGGAACCCGCACTTGATAAAGCACGTCAAGAAACTAGAGAAAGTACAAAGGTTTGCGACAAGGTTAGTTCCAGAGCTAAGGGGAATGTCCTATGAAGAAAGATTAAGGGAAATCGGCCTGACGACACTGGAGGACAGGAGGGTCAGGGGAGACATGATAACGACATATAAAATACTGCGTGGAATAGACAAGGTGGACAAAGACAGGATGTTCCAGGGAGGGGACACAGAAACAAGAGGCCACAATTGGAAGTTGAAGACACAAATGAGTCAGAGAGATAGTAGGAAGTATTTCTTCAGTCATAGAGTTGTAAGGCAGTGGAATAGCCTAGAAAATGACGTAGTGGAGGCAGGAACCATACACAGTTTTAAGACGAGGTTTGATAAAGCTCATGGAGCGGGGAGAGAGAGGGCCTAGTAGCAACCGGTGAAGAGGCAGGGCCAGGAGCTAGGACTCGACCCCTGCAACCACAAATAGGTGAGTACAAATAGGTGAGTACACACACACACACACACACACACACACACACACACACACACACACACACACACACACACACACACACAATAAACGAATATGCACAGATAAGAAGGGAGGCTCAGCGACAATAAGAAAAGGACTTAGCATCGAAAGTCAAGTCTGACCCAAAGCTGTTGTATAGCCATATCAGGAAGAAAACTAGTCAATGACCAGGTAATCAGTCTGAGGAAGGAAGGAGGGGAGTTCACAAGAAACGGCCAAGAAGTATGTGAGGAGCTCAACGTGAAATTTTAAAGAAGTATTTACAGAGGAGACAGAAAGGACTCCAGAAAGTCAGGATAGGGAGGTACACCAACAAATGTTGAATGTAATACACACAACCAAGGAGAAGGTAAAGAAGCTGCTACGTGAACTTGATACCTCAAAGGCGGTGGGACCAGACAACATCTCTTCGTGGATTCTTAGAGAGGGAGCAGAGATGCTGTGTGTGTCACTAACAAAAATCTTCATCACATCCATTGAAACTGGGTAACTACCTGAGGTACCGAAAATGGCAAATGTAGTCCCAGTTTTTAAGAAAGCAGACAGACACGAGGCATTAAACTACAGACCTGTGTCACTGATGTGTATAGTATGCAAATGTTGCAACCCTTGAATGGGTTACAATGCATATGATGTATATGTATATAATGTATATTATCTTTTCATATAATTTTATATTGCTTATATTTGCGATAATAGCTAAATCGTAAATATATTGCTTTATATTATTATTTGACTTAGTTACTTTTGTTAGGTAGGATGTAACATATTATGTGCTCATAGTTCAAGTCTTGATTGTCTAACTACTGTAATTATCGCTCTTTGCTCGTTACTCTGCCGGCTTCTGTTGCTGGGCAGCAACTGTCCACGGAGCTATCACGTGATAGAGATGGGGGGGTGTTCACACCTCACCTGAAGTATTGAGTCTGGTCTAGACTCGCTTGGTGGTTGGACGTATTCCTGACAAGTGCTTAAATCTCCCTTATTGGCCCTTGTTGGAAGATTGTCTCTGTCTCATTATTGTTGTAGGTTCTGGAGACTCTGTTCACAGAACATTGTATAGACTTAGTGATTTTCGACGTTGTACTGAGGTTGTGTGTCGCATAGACACTCTGAGCAACTCAGGTCCTGAGCTGTAGCTTCAGACCTAATTTGTACTGGTATCTGTGTACTGTCACAGTCGGGTATTTTCTATGTTGAACTTAGATTCAGTAATATGGGAGTTTTGTGACTTTTGTGACTTTTGTGGAGGATCTGCTGATGGTCCCTACTTAGCGTCGGTATATTATCTCCTTGTTCCTGATTTTGTGTCACAGTTGCTTGTTATATTGCTATTGGGCTTAGCATTCTTTTTATTATTCAAGCAGACTATTCTGATTGCCAGTCGGTCAAGAAGTTAGTTTATTTGAGGACTTTGTCAGTCACTTGTTTAAGTCTAGTCGAGTCGTGAGACATAGTGAACTACTTAGAGCACTTACACACATACACACACTTATTTGTTTATAGTATTAAATGTTAATGAACCAGACGGTACTTTAGACTTATAAATGTGATATGTGCTTTCAGCACAATAATACTGTACACGAGAGAAGTGATTATTCTTATTTTGTTGATATTGATTTAATTTAATTTGATATACGCCTAGACAACTTAATTATTAATAAATTTATTAAATTTTAATTTCTCTAGTTAGTAGCCTACCAATTGTAATCCTGAAGCACTAATAATTCTTATTGAGTTCTAATGGATAATTGGACCAGGATACTGACTAATTGTTACGAAAACCCAGTAACAGGCTGGATGCTAGAAGGGCAGTCCTTTCTAGTATTCACTGGAGATCTCTAAGCTTTTAGAATCGCGTTTTTTGTAACAGCAAAGTCATGGAGAAGATTATCAGGAGGAGAGTGGTGGAGAGTGGGGTGAGCATAACACGAAGCACGTATCCGAAAGCACACACCAACTAGATAACTGCTGCAGCATATGGGCGCCTGGCAAACCTGAGAATAGCGTTCCGATATCTTAGTAAGGAATCGTTCAAGACACTGTACACTGTACATCAGGCCTATACTGGAGTATGCAGCACCAATTTCGAACCCACACCTGGTCAAACACGTCAAGAAATTAGAGAAAATGCAAAGGTTTGCAACAAGGCTAGTTCCAGAGCTAAGGGGAATGTAGGAGGAGTGGCACAAGAGAATCAAAGAGGCATTACAGGATATCATAGTTCTCACTGAAACCAAGGTCACAGGAATGATAAAAGATGCCATGTTTCCAATGGGATATCAGATCTTGAAGAAAGACAGAAAGAGCAGAGGGGGTGGAGGAGTGGCACTGCTCATCAAAAAAAAAAAAATATAAATAAAATGGAATTTTGACGAGCTGGAGAGAGGAGACAGAGGAGAAGCTAGAGACTACATAATAAGACCACTTCAGTCTAGAGGCCCCAAGGTGATAATTGCGGTGATGTATAACCCACCACCAAACAGCAGGAGGCCAAGGCAATGAGAGTTGACACACTGGCTAAAGTGGCTGGAAGGGCTCATGTGAGCAGGGCAAAGCTGCGAATTGTGGGTGACTTCAATTACAAAGAAATTGACTGGGAGAATGTGGAGCCACATGGGGGCCCTGAAACGTGGAGGGCTAAGGTGATGGAGGTGGTACTGGAAAACCTCATGTACCAACAAGTAAGGGACACTACCAGAGAGAGAAGAGAGGATGAACCAGCGAGACTGGACCTAGTATTCACCTTCAGTAGTGCAAATATTGAGGATATCACATCTGAAAGACCACTCGGGACCAGTGACCATGTGGTTCTGAGCTTCGAACACATAGTAGACTTACAAGTGGAGAGGGAAGCAGGAAGAGCAAGACAAATGAAGCCAAACTACAAGAGAGGGGACTACACGGGCATGAAGAATTTCCTGCACGAGGTTCAGTGGGATGGATTACAAAAAAAGGCACAATACCGTGACTGGAGCGATACACAAATAACCCACACATAGAAGAGAGGAGCTTACGATGACGTTTCGGTCCGACTTGGACCATTTTCAGTGAGATAGGGCACTGGCAGGGAATTCAGTAAATGAGATGATGGAATATGTGACAACAATATGGCTAACGCGACGGTCTGGAGTTTTGAGACTCTCTGATCGCGGGTTCTATCCCCGCCCGTGGTATGGTTTATATGCAAGGAAGCTGACGAGAGATTAGTACCCAAGGGTAACAGAAATAATGAGAAAGCCAGGATGAGCCCTTGGTTCACTCAAAGATGTAGAGAGGCCAAAACCAAGTGCACTAGAGAATGGAAGAAGCATAGAAGACAAAGAACCCAGGAGAATGAGGAGAGCAGTCGTAGAGCCAGAAACGTATATGCACAGGTAAGAAGGGAGGCCCAACGACAATACGAAAATGACATAACAGCGAAAGTTAAATCTGACTTGAAGCTGTTGTACAGCCACATCAGGAAGAAAACTACAGTCAAGGACCAGGTAATCAGGCTGAGGAAGGGAGGAGGGGGGATCACAAGAAACGACTGAGAAGTATGTGAGGAACTCAACATGAGATTCAAAGAAGTGTTCACAGAGGAGACAGAAGGGACTCCAGAATGACAGAGAGGTTGGGTCCACCGTCAAGTGTTAGACACAATACATATAACCGAGAAAGAATTGAAGAGACTGCTAAGTGAGCAAGACACCTTAAAGGCGATGGGGATGGATAACATCTCTCCATGGGTCCTGAGGGAGGAAGCAGAGGCATTATGCATGCCTCTAACAACAATATTCAACACATCTATCAAAACAGGTGACTACCTGAGGTATGGAAGATAGAAAATGTAGTCCCAGTTTTTAAGAAAGGAGACAAACATGAAGCATTAAACTACAGAGCAGTGTCACTGACATGTATAGTAGGGATGTATCGGATATCTGTATCCACATCCGCATCCGCAGAACATCCGCACAATTTCTTACATCCACATACCCATTTTTTCTAAACGAAACATCTGCATCTGCGTCCGCATCCACAATCACAATTAAATAAATATCCGCATCTGCATCCACATCCACGCCAAACAAAGAGGATGTGGAGGATATTATAACCTAAATTACAGAGCTTGCATGTTTATTATCCACATACTCGTTCTTATGCTTTACAAATTTACATTGCTAGCTTCAAATCTTATAACTTAATGACCTGTGCAGAGAGAGAACATAAGAACATAAGAAAGGAGGAACACTGCAGTAGGCCTGTTGGCCCATACTAGGCAGGTCCTTCAGAATAAACACTACCCATGCAATAAGCTTTGACAATTCTATTTACTCACGTGCAAATCCCACTCAAATCCTACCGCTCTCACTCATGTGAGAGGGGCGTCCCTAGTGAGCAGTTGTTCAGTGGTGCTGGCCTGATTCATGACAACAAACGAAAACGACTTCTGGCAGAGAATGCAGAGAAACTGCTATTCTTAAAGAATAACCTTCCAGTCATAAACTATAAGTATTAAGCAAACGCCAATTGATTATGTAATAAAAGTATTATGAAATAAAAGTATTTGCATTATGGTAAAAAAACAAAATTTGGTGTTTTATGACTATCCTGCAAAATCCACATCCGCATCTGCCAGGATGTCAAGATGTGACAACCGCAATCTGCATCTGCATCCTCATCTGTAAGCATTCGGATCCGCATCTATAAGTAGATATCTTCACATGCATCCACATCCGTAAAATAAATAAGACATCCTCATACACATCTGCATCCGTGGATATCTAAATTTTCACATCCGATACATCCCTAATGTAAAGTATGCAAAGTCATGGAGAAGATTATTAGGAGAAGAGTGGTAGTGCACGTAGAAAGGAATGAGCTCATGAACGACATCCAGCACGATTTCAAGGATGGGAAATCCTGTGTCACAAACCTACTGGAGTTTTATGACTGGGTAACAGCAGTAACACAAGAGAGAGAAGGGTGGGTTGATTGCCTTCTATTGGACTGTAAGAAGGCTTTGGACACAGTTCCACACATAAGATTAGTGCGCAAGCTGGAGGACCAGGCAGGTATAACAGGGAAGTCACTGCAATGGACCAGGGAATACTTGTCGGGAAGATATCAGAGAGTCATGGTATGAGACGAAGTGTTAGAGTGGGCGCATATGACGAGCGGGGCTCCACAAGGGTAAGTCCTAGGACCGGTGCTGTTTCTGGTATATATGAACGACATGACAGAAGGAATAGACTCCGAAGTGTCCCTGCTTGCAGGTGATGTGAAGTTGATGAGAAAAATTCAGTCAGATGATGACCGCACAGAACTACAAAGGGTCTGGACAGGCTGCAGACCTGGTCCAGAAAATGGCTCCTGGAGTTCAACCCCATCAAGTGCAAAGTCATGAAGTTTGGGGAAGGGCAAAGAAGATCACAGACGGAGTATGGTCTAGGGGGCCAGAGACTACAAACCTCACTCAAGGAAAAGGATCTTGGGGTGAATATAACACCAGGCACATCTCCTGAGGCGAACATTAACCAAATAACTGCTGCAGCATATGGGCGCCTAATAAACCTAAGAACAGCATTCCGACATCTCAATAAGGAATCGTTCAGGACCCTGTACACTGTGTATATCACGACCATACTGGAGTATGCAGCACCAATTTGGAACCCACACCTAGCCAAGCACGTACGGAAATTAGAGAAAGTGCAAAAGTTTGCAACAAGACTAGTCCCGGAGCTAAATGGCATATCCTACTTGGAGAAGTTGAGGGAATTTGACCTGACGACACCGGAGGACAGGAGAGATGGGGGGAAATGATAATGACATAAAATACTGAGAGGAATTGACAAGGTGGACAGAGACAGGATGTTCCAGAGATGGGACACAACAACAAGGGGTCACAGTTGGAAGTTGAAGACACAGATGAATCACAGGGATGTTAGGAAGTATTTCTTCAGTCACAGAGTGGTCAGGAATGGAGTAGTTTGGGAAGCGATGTAGTGGAGGCAGGATCCATACATAGCTTTAAGCAGAGGTATGATGAAGCTCATGGTGCAGGGAGAGTGACCCAGTAGTGGTCAATGAAGAGGCGGGACCAGGAGCTATGAATCGACCCCTGCAACCACAATTAGGTGAGTACACACACACATACACACACACACACACACACACCGTGTTATTATCATCGTTCCAATTGATGGCTCTGGACAGTGTATGGGCTGGGAAGCGTAACTCCATTCTTCCCATAATGCTCTTCACTGCCGTCGTGGTGTTCCTCTCTGACACACACCTCCAGCCCAGGAAATGCCAAGCACACTTATATAAGGTGTGTGTGTTCTCACATACATTTACTCACTTTTATACAATTGCATTAGTCTGGTCTTAGATCCTGGCCCTCTCAACAGGCTGCTTGCTAGATTCACTTTCTCCTAGCCTCGTGAGCCCTATCGTAACTGATCTTAAAACTATGTATGGAGCCCTCCTCAATCGCTTCTTCATTTTCATCTCCTTTCTTAAATGTAGGAACAACATTTGCTGTCCTCCAGATCTCTGGCAACTGAACCATGTTCACTAACTTGTTATAGGTATTAGTTAGTGGTTCAGGTAGTGCCTCTGCTCCCTTTTGCAGAATCCATGGTGACACCTTGTTATGTCCTTGTCGTGTCCCACTGCCTCTGATGTGTCCAGCACCATCAGATTTTTTTTTGTACTGCTTTTGTGTTTGGTGTTACTCAGATATGGTAAACACGAGGAAATTAAATCTTCATCAGAGTACAAAGCAAATTCTGGCCACAAAATAGAGCGAAACACCAACGTCAAAGACCTGGGAGTGATCATGTCGGAGGATCTCAACTTCAAGGACCATAACATTGTATCAATCGCATCTGCTAGAAAAATGACAGGATGTATAATGAGAACCTTCAAAACTAGGGAGGCCAAGCCCATGATGACACTCTTCAGGTCACTTGTTCTATCTAGGCTGGAATATTGCTGCACACTAACAGCACCTTTCAAGGCAGGTGAAATTTCTGACCTAGAAAATGTACAGAGAACCTTCACGGCGCGCATAACGGAGATAAAACACCTCAATTACTGGGAGCGCTTGAGGTTCCTAAACCTGGAGCGCAGGCGGGAGAGATACATGATTATATACACCTGGAAAATCCTAGAGGGACTAGTACCGAACTTGCACACGAAAATCACTCACTACGAAAGCAAAAGACTTGGCAGACGATGCAACATCCCCCCAATGAAAGGCAGGGGTGTCATTAGCACGTTAAGAGACCATACAATAAGTGTCAGGGGCCCGAGACTGTTCAACTGCCTCCCAGCATACATAAGGGGGATTACCAACAGACCCCTGGCAGTCTTCAAGCTGGCACTGGACAAGCACCTAAAGTCGGTTCCTGACCAGCCGGGCTGTGGCTCGTACGTTGGTTTGCGTGCAGCCAGCAGCAACAGCCTGGTTGATCAGGCTCTGATCCACCAGGAGGCCTGGTCACAGACCGGGCCGCGGGGGCGTTGACCCCCGGAACTCTCTCCAGGTAAACTCCAGGTGTCCAGTACCTGTCTGTGTAATCTTTTTCCTCAGCATTTTGGCAGCGCCCCTGTTTCCACTGAGGATACCTCTTTCTATCTCATTTTCAACATTTTCGAGGACCTTCTTATCATTTTATTATTGAGCTCTCCTCCTTCCTTCTTCAGTCATGTCACCTGGCCTTTTACTCTCAACTTTTTTTCTGATGTGACTATGAAGCAATTTTGGTTCATACTTGGTCTTTGGTACTACATCATTCTCAGATTCTTGCTCAACCTCTCTCCTTACCCTTATATATTTGTTTCTGGCTAATCTGCTCATTTCTGTTATCGTTTGTCCTTTGATTTGTATAGTTTTCCTTATTCTCATGCCTTTTTCTGCCCCTCTAGATCTCTGGTTGAACCAAGGGCTCTCTCTTACTTTGCTATTGCACCTTCCCTCTGTGTTCAGCACAGAGGGTAATCCATCATCCTGATCTATTTCTCTGTGGATGAAATCACCCATGATAAGCAGATTTGCTTCAGCCCTGTGTGCATTACTAGCGGCTTCTGATTTAGTGTTAATCTTTGATTTGTTGTCTTTATATTCCTGTCTCGGTTTCCTACTGGTAGGTGGCGGGTTGTATGTCACCATTATTACTCTGGGTCCATCAGTCTTGACTGAGTCGACTCTGTAGTTGTCTGCGTCATAATTATTCATCCGACTCAGCTCTTCAAAACTCCAATGTTTTCCGAATAATCGTATCAGTTCTCCGCCTTCCCTATTTCCTTTATGTTTCCTTCTCACATACTATTCTGCTAAGAATCTGATATCATTTAAGTCAGCTTTTGTCTCAGTGATAGCTGTGATTTCTGGGGTTACTTCTGCTATTTTATCTTTCAACTCACCACTCATGTCTGATAATTATCCATCTGTATTTGCACTGATTATGATTTACGAGAGTTGTAAATGAAAATGTTGTAAGCTTATCATTAATTACAGCCAGAGAGCAATATTCAACCAAAAATAGTTCCACACAAACAAGCTCTTTTTTAAAATGGAAAAGATCAGTTTTATATAAGACAAGTCAATATATTGTCCTATATATGCTGAGAGGTTGTGCTTGTAGCCTCCCCAAGTCCACGGTCACGCGTAACATGCGTGACGGGGATACGACCTTGGAGGGGATATCCACCAGACACGTCAACACACGCAAGTTTTCCCTGCACTGACAGTAGGAATATATTGAACAAAAAAAAAAAATGAAATTATCCTGCAAGGCAGAGTTGTGCGTATGCGTGTGTGTGTGTACTCACCTATTTGTACTCACCTATTTGTGGTTGCAGGGGTCGATTCACAGCTCCTGGCCCCGCCTCTTCGCTGATTGCTACTAGGTCCTCTCTCTCCCTGCCCCATGAGCTCTATCATACCTCGCCTTAAAACTATGTATGGTTCCCGCCTCCACTACGTCACTTTCTAGGCTATTCCACGGCCTGACTACTCTATGACTGAAGAAATACTTCCTAACATCCCTTTGATTCATCTGAGTCTTCAACTTCCAATTGTGACCTCTTGTGTCTGTGTCCCTTCTCTGGAATATCCCGTCTTTGTCCACCTTGTCTATTCCGCGCAGTATTTTATATGTCGTTATCATGTCTCCCCTGACTCTCCTGTCCTCCAGTGTCGTCAGGCCGATTTCCCTCAACCTTTTCTCGTAGGACAATCCCCGTAGCTCTGGGACTAGTCTTGTTGCAAACCTTTGCACTTTCTCTAATTTCTTGACGTGCTTGACTAGGTGTGGATTCCAAACTGGTGCTACATACTCCAGTATGGGCCTGACGTAAATGGTATACAGAGTCTTGAACGAATCCTTTCTGAGGTATCGGAACGCTAACCGTAGGTTTGCCAGGCGCCCGTATGCTGCAGCAGTTATCTGATTGATGTGCGCCTCAGGAGATATGCTCGGTGTTATACTCACCCCCAGATCTTTTTCCTTGAGTGAGGTTTGCAGACTTTGGCTATCTGAACTATATTGTGTCTGCGGTGTGTGTGTGTGTGTGTGTGTGTGTGTGTGTGTGTGTGTGTGTGTGTGTGTGTGTGTGTGTGTGTGTGTGTGTGTGTGTGTGTGTGTGTGTGTTTCAGTGTGGCGTGCGTGTGTGGGTCTGGACGCGCTTGTTAGTGTGTAGTTGTGTGCGCGCGCGTGCGTGGGTGCTTGCCTGGACTAGCCAATAAACATAACATATATTTTCAGGGATAGCATTATGAAGTTGCATATCGGGAACTCACTGAAGTCTTGATGGAGAACACGAGGCCACACCATCGTGGTATTGATTACCAACAACATGGAGAACACGAGGCCACACCATCGTGGTGTTGATTACCAACAACATGGAGAACATGAGGCCACACCATCGTGGTGTGGACTTCCAACAACATGGAGAACACGAAGCCACACCATCGTGGTGTTGACTTCTGTTACAAAAAACGCGATTTCTAATAAGCATAGAGATCTCCAGTGAATACTAGAAAGGACTGCCCTTCTAGCATCCAGCCTGTTACTGGGTTTTCGTAACAATTAGTCAGTATCCTGGTCCAATTATCCATTAGAATTCAATAAGAATTATTAGTGCTTCAGGATTACAACTGGTAGGCTACTAACTAGAGAAATTAAAATTTAATAAATTTATTAATAACAGTCTAGAGGTATAAGATCAAAGTAAATTAAATTAATCAAAATCAAAATAATAATAATAATCACTTCTCTCGTGTACAGTAGTATTGTGCTGAAGGCACATATCACATCTTAATGGCTTATAAGTACCGTCTGGTACATTAACATTTAATAACCTAATACATATATATATACAAGTAAGTGTGTGTATGTGTGTAAGTGCTCTAAGTAGTTCGCTATGTCTCAAAACTCAACTAGACTTAAACCAGTGACTGACAAAGTCCTTACATCAACTAACTTCTTGACCCCCTGGCAATCAGAACAGCTTGCTTGAACAATAAAACGACTGCTAAGCCAAGTAGCAATATAACAATCAACTGCGACACAGAATCAGGATCAAGGAGATAATATAACGACACTAAGTAGGGACCATCAGCAGATCCTCTACAAAAGTCACAAAACTCCCATACTACTGAATCTAAGTTCAGCATAAGAAAATTCCTGACTGTGACAGTACACAGATACCAGTACAAGTTAGGTCAGAAGCTACAGCTCAGGACCTGAGTTACTCAGAGTGTCTATGTGACACACAACCTCAGTACAACGTCGAAAATCACTAAGTCTAGACAATGTTCTGTGAACAGAGTTCTACAGAACCAACAACAAGAAAGCGACAGAGACAATCTTCCAACAAGGTCCAATAAGGGAGAGTTAGGCACGTCTTGTCAGGAATACGTCCAACCACCGAGAGTCTAGCCCAGACTGACTACTTCAGGCGAGGTGTGAACACCTCCCCTGTATCACATGACTGCTCCGTGGACAGTTGCTGCCCAGCAACACCGAGAAGCAGGCAGGAAAACGAGCAACGAGCGATAATTACAGTAGTTAGACAATCAAGACTTGAACTATGAGCACTGAGCACTCAGATATGGTAAACATGAGGAAATTAAATCTTCATCAGAGTACAAAACAAATTCTGGCCACAAAATAGAGCGAAACACCAACGTCAAAGACCTGGGAGTGATCATGTCGGAGGATCTCACCTTCAAGGACCATAACATTGTATCAATCGCATCTGCTAGAAAAATGACAGGATGGATAATGAGAACCTTCAAAACTAGGGAGGCCAAGCCCATGATGACACTCTTCAGGTCACTTGTTCTATCTAGGCTGGAATATTGCTGCACACTAACAGCACCTTTCAAGGCAGGTGAAATTGCCGACCTAGAAAATGTACAGAGAACTTTCACGGCGCGCATAACGGAGATAAAACACCTCAATTATTGGGAGCGCT
>NC_091294.1:17620043-17626240 GCF_038502225.1 Cherax quadricarinatus
ACAATGTGAAGGTTGGCCACACTAATATCTCGGAATTTCCGAAGGACAGGGACGGTCTGAGGGTTACTCTCTCTGGTGTCAGGTGATAATATCCTGCCTCAGCATCTCTTGACATCTGTGAAGAAAAAAGTAGATGATGCAGACTGACATCATTTGATGATGACATCATTGAACAAGTATCGATTATAAATAGTGAACACGATGAAAATATGATGATGGACTTTTCTAATTGCTGGTGCAAGCAACTCATCACACCCAACAGTGTTACTGCTGCAGAAGATTGCCAGGGCATCTCCGGTGTCTCCATGCATCAGATATTTAGTCATGATTTTCTGAGAGACAATTTTAGCATTCCCAGCTGCACCATCAACGCTCAGAGGTTCGTAGTCTGAGAAGTATTGACCCCAGCAGGCAGCTACTTCAGCATTCCCGGCTGCACCATCAACACTCAGGGTCATGGGACCTTGATCTAGCTCCACGGATTTAACTTCATCGATAATTAGTGTGAGTCACCACAGGCAAGTGTAGGGACCAGTGAATGTATTATACAACAGAGCGTGAACCTCGTACCAATGTAGGGACCAGTGAATGTATTATACAACAGAGCGTGAACCTGGTACCAATGTAGGGAGCAGTGAGAGCGCTGTACAGCAACATGTGTACTGAAAACGTAACAAGTAACAAGGAGAAAGTTGCTGATTATAAACAGAAAATATCTTTTTTAAAAGAAATATTAATTACGGGGTCCACAGGAGACGTTGGGAGACGTTACTATCAGCATTCTGAATACAATAACATCGTGGATGATGTCACACACAAACAAGTGTTACATACAATCAGGATAAATAATGAACCACATACAATTATTACCATGACGGATTACCTTATAACACATGTGGTGGTGGTGATAATAAATGATATGAATGAACATAGAACATTTGGGTGTCCCGTAGCTCGATCGGTAGCGCACTCACCTCACACACAGAGGTTCGGAGTTCGAATCTCCTCCGGTACGGCTGGAAAACATTAGGGACGTGTTTCCATAAGACACCTGCTGTCCCTGTCCCTGTTCGGCCATCAGTTTAAAATGGGTATCTGGGTGTTAGTCGACTGGTGTGGGTCGCATTCTGGGACAAAACTGACCTAATTTGCCTGAAATGCTCAGCATAACAAGCGACTTTTTGTATAGTAGTATGTCATTGATGTCAGCTAGTACTGTATACATTGTACATGTAGTAAATAAAGATATTATTATTAATATTGTATTATTATTATTATTATTATTATTATTATTATTATTATTATTATTATTATTATTATTATTATTATTATTTCCAGGAAGCGGCGTCTCGTTTTCCATAAATGTTGGGTGTAAGGGCTGTGTTTACCTCATGACCAGCTAACACAACGGTGATCATGTCAGAACTAGGAGTGTTTATGTAAGTGTGGGTGAGTTCATCAACATTGGTAATAAAGCCTCAAACGTTGGCAGACAGGATGCTGATTGACTGGGACTCTGGGACAGCCACTTAGACGCAGCTTTGTGGTCTTGTATAAGACGCAAACTCACCTGCTGAGCCAAGATGGGAGTAGTTGGGTGGGTGATGTGTGTGTGTTCGCCAGTTCTGAGATCTTGCTGGTTTGTTCTGAGAATGAAGCCCCAAAAAAGAACTTGTGATCCTGTCTGTTAAGTTCCTATTTGTTACTATAGTGCTCCTCTTGATGTTCCCTCTAGTGGCAACAAGTGCACGTGACTTACGAAATCGTAATGACACGATTGCAAACAAACCATACCATACGCGACGGTCTGGAGTTTTGAGACTCTCTGACCGCGGGTTCAAACCCCACCCGTCGTATGGTTTTTTTAAGTGCACGTGGTATCTCACAGGTAGTGAGTCCACCTCCAGTTACACCAGGAATACTACCTAGGTGCCTGCGAAGGTGGACTCTTATTTCCTGCACAACATATATATACGCAAGATAAGCCACGGGGAGGGGTGAAAATCTTTAGGTCAAGTACTTTCGCACTTCTCAGTGTGTCATCAGGAGCTATGCAATGTTGCAAGGCAGCAACAGAAGGAGGGAAAATTTTTCTCAGAGTAGCGCAGTGCAGGTATGTCACCAGCCGCAGCCTCTCTCAGAATGTGGGCAGCGGTCGCTGCCAACCCCACACCCCCACCATCCTCCTACTCCCCATATTGGGTAGGAGGGTTTTTGAAATGTCAAGTACGAAATTAGAAGATACAATATCCAGCCCCAAGCTTTTTCTTTTATTCCAACAAATTACTGTCATTATGCCCTACATCATATCTTGTATACTTATTTATACTCTTTTTTTTAAATATATATATTTCCTGTAACCAAACCCCTTTCTATACAAAGTTCAATCGAAGGGCCCCCATTATCATTTACACCTGGGACCCCAAACTTACCTACCACACCCTCTGTAAATATTTCTCCTACTTTTGGATTAAGGTCCCCTGCCATAATTACTCTCTCACTTGGTTCGAAAGCTCCTACACACTCACTTAACATCTCCCAAAATCTCTCTCTCTCTTCTACGCTCTTGTCTTCTCCAGGTGCATACACACTTATTATGACCCACTCTTAGCATTCGATCATTATTTCAATCCACATAATCCTTGAATTTATACATTTATATTCCCTCTTCTCCTTCCATAACAGATTGTTCAACATTATTGCTACTCCTTCCTTGGGTCTAACTCTCTCAGATACTCCTGACTCAATAGAGAAAACAGGACGGTAGTACCTCCCTGGGTGGTTGCTGTCTACCAACCTACTACCACAGGATGGTAGTACCTCCCTGGGTGGTTGCTGTCTACCAACCTACTACCACAGGACGGTAGTACCTCCCTGGGTGGTTGCTGTCTACCAACCTACTACCACAGGACGGTAGTACCTCCCTGGGTGGTTGCTGTCTACCAACCTACTACCACAGGATGGTAGTACCTCCCTGGGTGGTTGCTGTCTACCAACCTACTACCACAGGACGGTAGTACCTCCCTGGGTGGTTGTTGTCTACCAACCTACTACCACAGGACGGTAGTACCTCCCTGGGTGGTTGTTGTCTACCAACCTACTACCACAGGACGGTAGTACCTCCCTGGGTGGTTGTTGTCTACCAACCTACTACCACAGGACGGTAGTACCTCCCTGGGTGGTTGTTGTCTACCAACCTACTACCACAGGACGGTAGTACCTCCCTGGGTGGTTGCTGTCTACCAACCTACTACCACAGGACGGTAGTACCTCCCTGGGTGGTTGTTGTCTACCAACCTACTACCACAGGACGGTAGTACCTCCCTGGGTGGTTGTTGTCTACCAACCTACTACCACAGGACGGTAGTACCTCCCTGGGTGGTTGTTGTCTACCAACCTACTACCACAGGACGGTAGTACCTCCCTGGGTGGTTGTTGTCTACCAACCTACTACCACAGGACGGTAGTACCTCCCTGGGTGGTTGTTGTCTACCAACCTACTACCACAGGACGGTAGTACCTCCCTGGGTGGTTGCTGTCTACCAACCTACTACCACAGGACGGTAGTACCTCCCTGGGTGGTTGTTGTCTACCAACCTACTACCACAGGACGGTAGTACCTCCCTGGGTGGTTGTTGTCTACCAACCTACTACCACAGGACGGTAGTACCTCCCTGGGTGGTTGTTGTCTACCAACCTACTACCACAGGACGGTAGTACCTCCCTGGGTGGTTGTTGTCTACCAACCTACTACCACAGGACGGTAGTACCTCCCTGGGTGGTTGTTGTCTACCAACCTACTACCACAGGACGGTAGTACCTCCCTGGGTGGTTGTTGTCTACCAACCTACTACCACAGGACGGTAGTACCTCCCTGGGTGGTTGTTGTCTACCAACCTACTACCACAGGACGGTAGTACCTCCCTGGGTGGTTGTTGTCTACCAACCTACTACCACAGGACGGTAGTACCTCCCTGGGTGGTTGCTGTCTACCAACCTACTACCACAGGACGGTAGTACCTCCCTGGGTGGTTGTTGTCTACCAACCTACTACCACAGGACGGTAGTACCTCCCTGGGTGGTTGCTGTCTACCAACCTACTACCACAGGACGGTAGTACCTCCCTGGGTGGTTGTTGTCTACCAACCTACTACCACAGGACGGTAGTACCTCCCTGGGTGGTTGTTGTCTACCAACCTACTACCACAGGACGGTAGTACCTCCCTGGGTGGTTGCTGTCTACCAACCTACTACCACAGGACGGTAGTACCTCCCTGGGTGGTTGTTGTCTACCAACCTACTACCACAGGACGGTAGTACCTCCCTGGGTGGTTGTTGTCTACCAACCTACTACCACAGGACGGTAGTACCTCCCTGGGTGGTTGTTGTCTACCAACCTACTACCACAGGACGGTAGTACCTCCCTGGGTGGTTGCTGTCTACCAACCTACTACCACAGGACGGTAGTACCTCCCTGGGTGGTTGTTGTCTACCAACCTACTACCACAGGACGGTAGTACCTCCCTGGGTGGTTGTTGTCTACCAACCTACTACCACAGGACGGTAGTACCTCCCTGGGTGGTTGTTGTCTACCAACCTACTACCACAGGACGGTAGTACCTCCCTGGGTGGTTGTTGTCTACCAACCTACTACCACAGGACGGTAGTACCTCCCTGGGTGGTTGTTGTCTACCAACCTACTACCACAGGACGGTAGTACCTCCCTGGGTGGTTGTTGTCTACCAACCTACTACCACAGGACGGTAGTACCTCCCTGGGTGGTTGTTGTCTACCAACCTACTACCACAGGACGGTAGTACCTCCCTGGGTGGTTGCTGTCTACCAACCTACTACCACAGGACGGTAGTACCTCCCTGGGTGGTTGTTGTCTACCAACCTACTACCACAGGACGGTAGTACCTCCCTGGGTGGTTGTTGTCTACCAACCTACTACCACAGGACGGTAGTACCTCCCTGGGTGGTTGTTGTCTACCAACCTACTACCACAGGACGGTAGTACCTCCCTGGGTGGTTGTTGTCTACCAACCTACTACCACAGGACGGTAGTACCTCCCTGGGTGGTTGTTGTCTACCAACCTACTACCACAGGACGGTAGTACCTCCCTGGGTGGTTGTTGTCTACCAACCTACTACCACAGGACGGTAGTACCTCCCTGGGTGGTTGTTGTCTACCAACCTACTACCACAGGACGGTAGTACCTCCCTGGGTGGTTGTTGTCTACCAACCTACTACCACAGGTCGGTAGTACCTCCCTGGGTGGTTGTTGTCTACCAACGTCCTGTGGTAGTAGGTTGGTAGAAAACAACCACCCAGGGAGGTACTACCGTCCTATGGTAGCAGGAGATTTAAATACCTTACCACCCTTTATATACAAAAAAGTGTCACAAGTTCTATCACCAATCATTGCAACACTCTTTAACAAATCCATTGAATCCTCCACCTTCCCTACAGTACTCAAAATAGCAAGGGTCACCCCGATCCACAAAGGAGGAGACCAAACAGAGTTGAATAACTATAGGCCAATATCCAACTTACACCCTCTCTCAAAAATCTTCGAAAAATTAATTCATAAACGAATCTACTCCTACCTTATCTCCCAAAACATACTCAACCCCTGCCAATTTGGATTCAGGCCTAATAAAAATACTAATGATGCTATTATACACATGCTAGAACATATATACACTGCAATAGAGAAAAAAGAAGTCCCACTGGGGATCTTCATTGACTTACGTAAAGCTTTTGATACAGTTGACCATGACTTGCTCCACGTAAAATTATCACACTATGGTATAAGAGGGCACTCCCTCAACTACCTCAAGTCATACCTCAGCAACAGAAGCCAATATGTGTACGCAAATGGGGCAAACTCTTCTGCACAACCAATTACAGTTGGTGTCCCACAGGGAAGTGTCCTTGGCCCTCTTCTCTTTCTCCTATACATAAATGACCTACCAAATGCTTCTCAATTACTCAAACCCACACTATTTGCTGATGACACAACATACGTCTTCTCCCACCCGAGCCCAGTCACGCTAGCCAATACTGTAAATACCGAATTACAGAAAATATCTACCTGGATGAGTACTAACAAACTTACACTAAACATTGACAAAACCTACTTCATTCAGTTTGGTAACAGAGCTACAGATGTCCCTCTTAACATAATGATAAA
>NC_091294.1:17626340-17683840 GCF_038502225.1 Cherax quadricarinatus
CTTTCTCTCTGTTCATTATTTTGTTCTTGGGAAAGCGCTAAACTCGTCTGGGTTATTCAACACCAGGTAAAATGTCACTCAACCATGTTTCATCTAAGGAGAGGACAACTCTAACTCCATGGATCAAGAGCCACTAAAAGAGACAACAACACACGGAAAAACAGCAAACGGGTGAACAGTACATGAAAGAACAACAGACAGTAGAACAATATAATAATAATAATAATAATAATAATAATAATAATAATAATAATAATAATAATAATAATAATATTAATAATAATAATAATAATAATCACAATAATAATATATTTCTACCAGTACATGTACAAGGTATACAGGTCTAGCTGACGTCAGTGACATACTACTATGTAGAAAGCCGCTTGTTATGCTGAGCATTTCGAGCAAATTTAGGTTTGTCCCAGGATGCAACCCACACCAGTCGACTAACACCCAGGTACCCATTATTAATGCTGGGTGAACTTAGACAACCAGTGTAAAGAAGCAGGCCCAGTGTTTCTACCCTTTGCTGGGAATAGAAACCGGACCCTCACCGTGTGAAGCGAGAGGTATTGCCACCAGGCCACACGGGCCACCGTAACAACACAGGAAAACAACACACAGTAGAACGATACACTGGAGAACAACACAAAAGGGAACAACACGTGAGAAAACAGCACACTGGGAAGAGAACACGAAATAACAACATGGGAACAGTACAAGGGAGAAAAACACATGGGAGAACAAAACACGAGAGAACAAAACACGGGAGAACCACACAGAACAACACACAGAGGAACAACACAGAACAGCACACAGAGGAACAACACAAGGAAGAACAATACAGAACAACACACAGAAGAACAACACAGAACAACACACTGGGAACATTATGTCATTGCGAACAGTGGAGGTCTCAGTAACAATAGAACCATTGTTAGTGTAGTGGGTGACCCACACTGGACACCACTGTAGTTACTGTTAGTGAACTGGGTGTCCCATACTGGACACCACTATAGTTACTTTAGTGTAGTGGGTGACCCACACTGGACACCACTGTAGTTACTGTTAGTGAACTGGGTGTCCCATACTGGACACCACTATAGCTACTTTGGTGTAGTGGATGTCTCATGCTGGAGACCACTCTAGTTACTGTAAGTGTAGTGGGTGTCCCATACTGGATACAACTGTAGTTACTGTTAGTGTTGGGGGTGTCCCATACTGGATGCCAATGTAGTTGCTGTATGTGTAGTGGGTGTACCATACTGGACACCACTGTAGTTGCCGTTAGTGTACTGGATGTCTCATACTGGGTACCACTGTAGTTAATGTTTGCGTAGTCTGTGTTTCACACTTGACACTACTCTAGTTACTGTTAATGCAGTGGGTGTCCCATACTGGACACCACTGTAGTTACTGTTATTGTAATGGGTGTCCCACACTGTATACCACAGTAGTTACTGAAAGTGTAGTGGATGTCCCATACTGGACACAACTGTAATGTTAGTGTAGTGGTTATCTCACACTGGAGTCTAAAATAGTTACTGCTAATGTAGTGGGTGTCCCATACTGTTGCCAATGTAATTACTGTTAGTGTAGTGGGTGTCCACACTGGACACCATTTTCGTTACTTTTAGTGTAGTGGGTGTCCCATACTGTCGCCAATGTAATTACTGTTAGTGTAGTGGGTGTCCACACTGGACACCATTTTCGTTACTGTTAGTGTAGTGGGTGTCCCATACTGGACACCACTGAATTTGCTGTTAGTGTAGAGGGTGTCCTACACTGGACACCACTGTACTTACTGTTAGTGAAGTGGGTATCCCACACTAGACACCACTGTAGTTACTCTTATTGTAGTGGTAGGTGTCCCATTTTGGATACCACTGCAGTTACTCTTAGTGCAGTGGTTGTCCCACACTGGACACCACTGTATTCACTGTTAGTGTAGAGGGTGTCCCATACTGGACACCTCTGTAGTTACTGTTAGTGTAGTGGGTATCCCATACTGAACTCCACTGTAAGTTACTGTTAGAGTTGTGGGTGTACCACACTGGACACCACGGTAGTTACTAATAGTGTCGTGGTTGTCCCACACTGGACGCCACTGTAGTTATTGTTAGTGAAACTGGTGTACCACACTGGACACCACTGTAGTTACTGTTAATGTAGCAGGTGTCCCATACTGGACACCATTGTAGTTACTGTTAGTGTAGTGGGTGTCCCACACTAGACACCACTGTAATTTCTGTTAGTGTAGTGGATGTCCCACACTGGACTCCACTCTAGTTATTGTTTTTGTAGTGGGTTTCTAATAGTGGATGCCAATATAGTTACTGTTAGTGTAGTTTGTGTCCCATACTGGACACCACACTAGTTACTGTTAGTGAAGTGGCTGTCCCATACTGGACACCACTGTAGTTACTATTAGTGTAGTGGGTATTCCACACTGGACACCTCTGTAGTTACTGTTAGTGTGTCGTGGGGGTTCGTCAGGACATATTGGAGTAAGAAATACACACATTGGATGTCTTGAAGGCATATAATTAAGAGTCTTGAGGAGAAGCCCAGGCCTTGCCTTGTTCAGTGTATGCCTAGCATGGAACTGACCGCGATGCCCCTGCCTACTATTCACATGTGATGGGTCTCGTGACATCAAAGATAGCAAGGGAGCCTATCTATAAAGCAGCTGGGAGTATCTAAGTATACTACACAAGTACACAGTACACTACTGACAGCTTGGTGACGCTAACGTATGGCATCCCGACATGCAGGTAACCTATACATACCATAGATTGGAAATATAAACACATATGCAGTATAATGTGATCCTTTATTGACAACGTTTCACCCACACAGTGGGCTTTTTCAAGTCACACACAGATCTACCTGGGGTGGAAGGTACGGGAGTAGTTATAGTCATGTTCAGAATGTTGAGGTCAGGTGGAGAATGCTGCATCTGATGATCTACCGGGTGGAGTTATAGAGTCTTGGGTAGCTTGGCAGGGGTATTGGACAAGTTGTGAGTAGACCTTCTGCAGTGTTCTATGTTCTTATGTGGGATAGCGATGAAGAAGTTTCTTGGCGAGTGGTTCAGCTATGTTATAGAAGCCGTTGTTCTGGTTAAAATTGTTGGTTATAGAGATAAGCGATGATTCCAGGATTCTTTGGTATTGAGTGTTGTCTTCTGTGGCGATAAGTCTTGAGTTTCTGTAGTTAATTAAATGGTTGTGTGAATTGCGATGTTGTACACAGGCATTCCTTGTATCGTCAGTCCTGCTTGCATATTGGTGTTCTGAAATACGTGTTTGGAGGTCTCTTGATGTTTCGCCCACATATAATTTGTTGCAGTCATTACAAGGGATTATGTATACCCCTGCAGAGGATGGAGGCTTGTCCTGTCTACTACTGGTGATGTCCTAGATGGTCGTGGTTGTGGAGGTAGATACTTGGAATGATGTATTGGAAAAGATGTTGGAAACATGTTTGGCAATGGAGTTGGTGGGGAGGACTATGTATCTCTTCTCGGCAGTGTCTTCTCTGGGTGTGTTGAAGATGTTTAATGCCCGCCGTCTGCAGTCTCTGATGAAGTGACGAGGATAGTGGAGTTTAGAAAATACTTGTTCAATTATAGTGCATTCTTCCTCAAGGAACTCATTGCTGCAGATTCTGAGTGCACGCAGGAAGAAGCCTATAATTACATTGCCCCCAATAAACTAAACAGATCACAGCTAAGAGACTGAACAATCCCTGGCTATATGAACAAAGTACAGAATGGGTCAAATAAGTGGAAACCATTCTAAATGTTACTGATAAATCTCTGCCAGCCTGATATGAAGGTAAAAAAAATTGTATTATGAAAACAGTTTCCATAACATAAAATGTGATATGAAAAAGACCTGGAAAACCCTATCCGAAATTCTAGGAACTAAAAAGATATCCGAAAACAAAACAATCAAATTAGCAAAATCAGACGAACCCCAACTACCACCAACTGAAACAGCAAACAGACTCAATGTTTTCTTCTCCACTATAGGAAAGAACCTAGCGAGCAAAATCCCAAGCTCAAACACCCGTCCATCAGACTACCTCACTGGCACCTACCCGAACACACTATTCCTAGCTCCAACCAACCCAACAGAAGTCTCACTCATCATCAACACCCTCAAAACAAGGCAGGGCACATAAATAACTTACCGCCTTTTATGTACAAAAAAGCATCTCAAGTACTGTCACCAATTATTGCAACACTCTTTAACAAATCCATCGAATCCTCCACCTTCTCAGCAATTCTCAAAATAGTGAGGGTCACCCTAATCCACAAAGGAGGTGATCAAACTGACTTGAATAACTATAGACCATTATCTAACCTACCTCTGCTCTCTAAAATCTTTGAAAAATTAATTCATAGACAGATCTATTCCTACATCGTCTCACACAACATACTAAACCCCTGTCAGTTTGGACTCAAGATTAATAAAAGCACAAATGATGCTATTATACACATGCTAGAACTAATGTACACCGTTCTCGAGAAGAAAGAAGTCCCGCTGGGAATCTTCATTGATTTACGTAAAGCTTTTGATACAGTTGACCATGATTTGCTGTACTTTAAATTAACACACTATGGTATAAGAAGCCAATATGTGTACGCAAATGGAGCAAACTCATCCACTCAACCACAGTCGGCGTCCCACAAGGAAGTGTTCTTGGCCCACTCCTCTTATTTACATCAGTGACCTACAGAATGCATCACAGCAACTCAGACCCATATTATTTGCATATGTCTTCTCTCACCCAAACCCAGTCATACTGGCTAACACTGTTAATGCCGAATTGCAGAAAATAACAACCTGGATGATGACAAATAAGCTTACCCTCAATACTGACACAACCTATTTCATTCAATTTGGAAACAAAGCTGCAAATGTTCCACTTAACATAACGCTAAACGGATCACCCATCACAAGACTCACAGAGGGAAAATTCCTAGGAATCTACATTGACAGTAGCCTCAAATTCCAGACACACATACAACAAATTTCTAAGAAAATCTCTAAGACAGTTGGCATCTATCAAAGATATGGTACTATGTTCCACAATCAGCTCTCAATGCACTGTATCATTCACTCATCTACCCTTATCTCACATATGGAATTTGTGCATGAGGATCAACAACATTAAATCACCTAAGACCACTAATAATCCAGCAAAAGGCTGCAGTCAGAATGATAACAAATTCCCACTTCCGACAGCATACTCCACCAATATTCAAAAGTCTAAATCTGCTCACCATAAAGAACATCCATACTTATTCATGTACCTACTACATACATAGAACAATACACGCAAACATAAACCCTCCACTCAAACTTCTCCTCACCAACCATAACAGGACACACGATCACAAGACAGATCTCATTTTGATGTACCTTATGTCCATATCTCACTGTGTAAAAACTCTATGCACATAAAGGGCCCCAAAATTTGGAATTCATTAACAAGAAATACTAAAGTAACCATCCCTGAACACCAATTTAAGGCTCTTCTCAAAAACCACCTACTAACCCTAAACTAAATACCCAATACTCAATATTTAACTTTACCAAAAATCTCCCAATTCCTATTACCCAAAACAATACTGCCTTACACCCAATTGTAACATTCTCATACTGTAAACTAATTTCAACAACTCACAATGTTATATTCCCATAATATAATTTCAATATTTTTTTTTTGAAACTATTGTAATTAGAGTAAAATTGCTGTCAACTATAAATATAAAACAGATGTTGAATTTAAACAAACTATGATCAATTTCTTTATTATTAAGTAGTCTGTAAGCCATTAAATTAAGTCTGTCCATAATGCCTAGGCATGATAGTGGCTCTTTGCACCGCAACTCATCACTGGAATTTCATAATCTCAATGATCTTCCATAACACACAGATGTTTGTTGCCCTGGAGGGAACATTGGAAATTAGTTAACAGATCTAACACAACTCTTTCCCACGGTTCGCTAGTAGTTGGATACACCTGGATTGAATTAGGACCATTAACATTACCTTTATGTTGCATACAGACACTACATTTCTTAACATACTCAGAAATATCAGTTGCCATATGAGGCCAAAAATACCTCAATCTGGCTTGTTTTACAGAACGATCCATACCAGGGTGCGCAACACCTGGTACATCGTGAACTAGCTGTAAGGCTACATTCACGAGTGACTTTGGAATTACTAACTGGTATACCCTTCTGCTAAGAGTACCTAGCTCGGCTGTTCGATACAGTAACTCTTCGTTCATGACAAAGTCACTGACGGATGCTGGTGGCTTCACAGAGAGAGTCTGATCTTCCTGTAGCAGGAATCGAATCACACCAAACCACATGGGATCTGTTCTTTGAGCATTCTTGACGTCCTCATCACTAAATGGAGGATCTGCTATTACTGTGCTAATATGTCACGGTAAAGCATGTGCGACTACATTTAATTTGCCAGGTAAGTGTTCAAAGGTTGGGTTGAACTCTTGAATAGTCAAGGACCATCTGGCTAATCTTCTAGTAGGTTGCTTATTTTGGAATAAGGAAATCAGTGGAGCATGATCTGTCAAGACATGAACAGGGAACTGATATATAATGTCTCGGAAGTGCTTTAAAAACCATACTGTTGCTAAGGCCTTTTGCAAATGCAACTGTATTGTATTTGTTATCGGTCTTCCGAGCTAAGACGGCACCTGTGCCAATAGAAGTAGAATCAGTTGTTAGATAGAAGGGCTTAGAAAAATCAGGGAATTTCAAAATAGGAGCAGAAGTTAGTTTTTCTTTGAGAGTTTGGAATGCTCTTTCTTGACAGAAGGTCCAAACAAAAGGAGCATCTTTCTTAAGCAACTCAGTTAGAGGAGCAGCTATAGAAGAAAAATTAGCAATGAAAGATCTATAAAAACCTGCTAAGCTCACAAAGGATCTTACGGCATCAGCAGTTTTGGGAAATGAAAAATTTTGTCCAGCAGTTACTTTACTTTGGTCAGTCGTAACTCCTCTAGGAGTGACTACGTGACCAAGAAACTTGATTTCTGATCTGAAAAATTGACATTTAGACAGTTTGACCTTTAAATTGGTTTCTTCGAGCTTACCAGGTACCAAATTAAGTCAGGCGTGTCACCACATCTTTGGACATGACAATTATGTCATATATGGACACCATGAGTACATTACCAATGAGGCCTCTAAATACATTCATCATGAGCATCAAGAAGGTGACAGGTGAGGAGCGTAAGGTATTGTATACCTTTCTTGTACAACTCCTACAACTGTAGGAGTTGTACAAGAAAGGTATACAATACCCACAAGATGAAAGTTAAGACACATGTGCAACATCTGGCTATCTTTATTGTAGACGTTTCGCTTTATCAATACAGATTCTAGGACATAACTAGAAGAGAGTAGAACTATATACAAAAGATGAGGTAATCAGTCCCTCAGCCTTGGAGTGGAGAGCACCGTGGTCGAAGAAATTCTGGAGCACAGGCAAGGAGACTGGCGCTTATATAGGCGTCAGTGGATAGGGACGTGTAGCAGACGAGGGCATAGTCACTGGTAGGTGGGATTCCCCAGTGGTAGTAGGTCCTACCCAACTGGATGGGTTAGTTGTAGTAGCCGTGAAGGTCATGTAGATGTCCTCTGAACCAAGATTCCATGATGTTGCAGTGTCTTAGCTCATCTATCTTAATCTTTGCTCATCTATCTTATTTCTTAGTTCCTACTATATGTATAGTAAACCTTAAGGGAGGTAGTCACTCGTTGCCCTCTTGAGCAATTACTTTGCCTTTACTCCTTATATCTGCATAATCTTCAAAATCACGCCCACACCGCTGTCACCACTTGTCGTGGGGGTTCGTAGTGAATGACCCATACTGGAGGCCACTGTAGTTGCTGTTAGTGTAATGGATGCCCCATACTGAAGACCACTATAGTTACTGTTAGTGTAGTGGGTGTCTCATACTGGGCACCACTGTAGTTACTGTTAGTGCAGCAGGTGTCCCATACTGGACACCACTGTAGTTATTATTAGTGTAGTGGGTGTCCCATACTGGAAACCACTATAGTTACTGTTAGTGTACTGGGTGTCCCACACTAAACAGTCGTCTTGATAACGTTCGTTATCAAGACGACTGCTTAGTAGAGTCGGTTGTTAATGAGGTTCTCGGCTGTTATTGTATGTATAAGATAATTACAACTTATCTCCACCACTGATTAATTTGTTTTCTCTTGAGGCATTTGTTATTTAGTGAGATATTAATAATAATTATGCTTATTTTTATTTTGGTTCGAATGCCGTGTCAGGACCAATCAACGGTGAGTCAGCCGGAGCGGCTGACCAATTACAGCGAGGGTAAACAAAAACACTCTATATTCCATTTCAACTGATAAAGACGTCAGTTTCGTTTACGTTATTTATGTTAGGGTCGTGTTAGAACATGATGGGTTGTGTTAGAACATGATGGGTTGTGTTAGAACATGATGATGATCACTATGTATGATGATCACTGTGTATGATGATCACTGTGTATGATGATCACTGTGTATGATGATCACTATGTATGATGATCACTATGTATGATGATCACTATGTACGATGATCAATGTGTATGATGATCACTATGTATGATGATCACTATGCATGATGATCACTGTGTATGATGATCACTGTGTATGATGATCACTATGTATGATGATCACTATGCATGATGATCACTCTGTATGATTATCACTATGTATGATGATCACTGTGTATGATGATCACTGTGTATGATGATCACTACGTATGATGATCACTATGCATGATGATCACTCTGTATGATTATCACTATGTATGATGATCACTGTGTATGATGATCACTGTGTATGATGATCACTATGTATGATGATCACTATGTATGATGATCACTATGTATGATGATCACTATGCATGATGATCACTCTGTATGATTATCACTATGTATGATGATCACTGTGTATGATGATCACTGTGTATGATGATCACTATGTATGATGATCACTATGTATGATGATCACTATGTATGATGATCACTGTGTATGATGATCACTATGTATGATGATCACTGTGTATGATGATCACTATGTATGATGATCATTATGTATGATGATCACTGTGTATGATGATCACTATGTATGATGATCACTGTGTATGATGATCACTATGTATGATGATCACTATGTATGATGATCACTATGTATGATGATCACTATGTATGATGATCACTATGTATGATGATCACTATGTATGATGATCACTGTGTATGATGATCACTATGTATGATGATCACTGTGTATGATGATCACTATGTATGATGATCACTATGTATGATGATCACTGTGTATGATGATCACTATGTATGATGATCACTGTGTATGATGATCACTATGTATGATGATCACTATGTATGATGATCACTATGTATGATGATCACTATGTATGATGAACACTATGTATGATCACTATGTATGATGATGATCACTATGTATGATGATCACTGTGTATGATGATCACTATGTATGATGATCACTGTGTATGATGATCACTACGTATGATGATCACTATGTATGATGATCACTGTGTATGATAATCACTATGTATGATGATCACTGTGTATGATGATCACTATGTATTATGATCACTATGTATGATGATCACTATGTATGATGATCACTACGTATGATGATCACTCTGTATGATGATCACTATGTATGATGATCACTATGTATGATGATCACTATGTATGATGATCACTATGTATGATGATCACTGTGTATGATGATCACTATGTATGATGATCACTATGTATGATGATCACTGTGTATGATGATCACTGTGTATGATGATCACTATGTATGATGATCACTGTGTATGATGATCACTGTGTATGATGATCACTATGTATGATGATCACTATGTATGATGATCACTGTGTATGATGATCACTATGTATGATGATCACTATGTATGATGATCACTATGTATGATGAACACTGTGTATGATGATCACTATGTATGATGATCACTATGTATGATGATCACTCTGTATGATGATCACTATGTATGATGATCACTGTGTATGATGATCACTATGTATGATGATCACTATGTATGATGATCACTATGTATGATGATCACTGTGTATGATGATCACTATGTATTATGATCACTATGTATGATGATCACTATGTATGATGATCACTATGTATGATGATCACTATGTATGATGATCACTGTGTATGATGACCACTGTGTATGATGATCACTATGTATGATGATCACTATGTATGATGATCACTATGTATGATGATCACTGTGTATGATGATCACTGTGTATGATGATCACTATGTATGATGATCACTATGTATGATGATCACTATGTATGATGATCAATGTGTATGATGATCACTATGTATGATGATCACTATGAATGATGATCACTCTGTATGATGATCACTATGTATGATGATCACTATGTATGATGATCACTATGTATGATGATCACTATGTATGATCATCACTATGTATGATGATCACTATGTACGATGATCACTGTGTATGATGATCACTATGTATGATGATCACTATATATGATGATCACTCTGTATGATGATCATTGTGTATGATGATCATTGTGTATGATGATCACTATGTATGATGATCATTGTGTATGATGATCACTATGTATGATGATCATTGTGTATGATGATCACTATGTATGATGATCATTGTGTATGATGATCATTATATATGATGATCACTCTGTATGATGATCATTGTGTATGATGATCACTATGTATGATGATCATTGTGTATGATGATCACTATGTATGATGATCACTATGTTTGATGATCAATATGTATGATGATCACTATGTATGATGATCACTATGTTTGATGATCAATATGTATGATGATCACTATGTATGATGATCACTATGTATGATGATCACTATATATGATGATCATTATGTATGATGATCACTATGTATGATGATCACTATGTATGATGATCACTATGTATGATGATCACTATGTATGTTGATCACTCTGTATGATGATCACTATGTATGATGATCACTGTGTATGATGATCACTGTGTATGATGATCACTATGTATGATGATCACTATGTATGATGATCACTATGTATGATGAACACTGTGTATGATGATCAATATGTATGATGATCACTATGTATGATGATCACTGTGTATGATGATCACTATGTATGATGATCACTGTGTATGATGATCACTGTGTATGATGATCACTGTGTATGATGATCACTATGTATGATGATCACTGCGTATGATGATCACTATGTATGATGATCACTGTGTATGATGATCACTATGTATGATGATCACTGTGTATGATGATCACTGTGTATGATGATCACTATGTATGATGATCACTGTGTATGATGATCACTGTGTATGATGATCACTGTGTATGATGATCACTATGTATGATGATCACTATGTATGATGATCACTATGTATGATGATCACTGTGTATGATGATCACTATGTATGATGATCACTATGTATGATGATCACTGTGTATGATGATCACTATGTATGATGATCACTGTGTATGATGATCACTGTGTATGATGATCACTGTGTATGATGATCACTATGTATGATGATCACTGTGTATGATGATCACTATGTATGATGATCACTGTGTATGATGATCACTATGTATGATGATCACTGTGTATGATGATCACTGTGTATGATGATCACTGTGTATGATGATCACTATGTATGATGATCACTGTGTATGATGATCACTATGTATGATGATCACTGTGTATGATGATCACTGTGTATGATGATTACTGTGTATGATGATCACTATGTATGATGATCACTGTGTATGATGATCACTATGTATGATGATCACTATGTATGATGATCACTGTGTATGATGATCACTATGTATGATGATCACTGTGTATGATGATCACTATGTATGATGATCACTATGTATGATGATCACTGTGTATGATGATCACTGTGTATGATGATCACTATGTATGATGATCACTGTGTATGATGATCACTATGTATGATGATCACTATGTATGATGATCACTATGTATGATGATCACTATGTATGATGAACACTATGTATGATGATCACTATGTATGATGATGATCACTATGTATGATGATAACTGTGTATGATGATCACTATGTATGATGATCACTGTGTATGATGATCACTACGTATTATGATCACTATGTATGATGATCACTGTGTATGATGATCACTATGTATGATGATCACTGTGTATGATGATCACTATGTATTATGATCACTATGTATGATGATCACTATGTATGATGATCACTACGTATGATGATCACTCTGTATGATGATCACTATGTATGATGATCACTATGTATGATGATCACTATGTATGATGATCACTATGTATGATGATCACTGTGTATGATGATCACTATGTATGATGATCACTATGTATGATGATCACTGTGTATGATGATCACTGTGTATGATGATCACTATGTATGATGATCACTGTGTATGATGATCACTGTGTATGATGATCACTATGTATGATGATCACTATGTATGATGATCACTGTGTATGATGATCACTATGTATGATGATCACTATGTATGATGATCACTATGTATGATGAACACTGTGTATGATGATCACTATGTATGATGATCACTATGTATGATGATCACTCTGTATGATGATCACTATGTATGATGATCACTGTGTATGATGATCACTATGTATGATGATCACTATGTATGATGATCACTATGTATGATGATCACTGTGTATGATGATCACTATGTATTATGATCACTATGTATGATGATCACTATGTATGATGATCACTATGTATGATGATCACTATGTATGATGATCACTGTGTATGATGATCACTGTGTATGATGATCACTATGTATGATGATCACTATGTATGATGATCACTATGTATGATGATCACTGTGTATGATGATCACTGTGTATGATGATCACTATGTATGATGATCACTATGTATGATGATCACTATGTATGATGATCAATGTGTATGATGATCACTATGTATGATGATCACTATGAATGATGATCACTCTGTATGATGATCACTATGTATGATGATCACTATGTATGATGATCACTATGTATGATGATCACTATGTATGATCATCACTATGTATGATGATCACTATGTACGATGATCACTGTGTATGATGATCACTATGTATGATGATCACTATATATGATGATCACTCTGTATGATGATCATTGTGTATGATGATCATTGTGTATGATGATCACTATGTATGATGATCATTGTGTATGATGATCACTATGTATGATGATCATTGTGTATGATGATCACTATGTATGATGATCATTGTGTATGATGATCATTATATATGATGATCACTCTGTATGATGATCATTGTGTATGATGATCACTATGTATGATGATCATTGTGTATGATGATCACTATGTATGATGATCACTATGTTTGATGATCAATATGTATGATGATCACTATGTATGATGATCACAATGTTTGATGATCAATATGTATGATGATCACTATGTATGATGATCACTATGTATGATGATCACTATATATGATGATCATTATGTATGATGATCACTATGTATGATGATCACTATGTATGATGATCACTATGTATGATGATCACTATGTATGTTGATCACTCTGTATGATGATCACTATGTATGATGATCACTGTGTATGATGATCACTGTGTATGATGATCACTATGTATGATGATCACTATGTATGATGATCACTATGTATGATGAACACTGTGTATGATGATCAATATGTATGATGATCACTATGTATGATGATCACTGTGTATGATGATCACTATGTATGATGATCACTGTGTATGATGATCACTGTGTATGATGATCACTGTGTATGATGATCACTATGTATGATGATCACTGCGTATGATGATCACTATGTATGATGATCACTGTGTATGATGATCACTATGTATGATGATCACTGTGTATGATGATCACTGTGTATGATGATCACTATGTATGATGATCACTGTGTATGATGATCACTGTGTATGATGATCACTGTGTATGATGATCACTATGTATGATGATCACTATGTATGATGATCACTATGTATGATGATCACTGTGTATGATGATCACTATGTATGATGATCACTATGTATGATGATCACTGTGTATGATGATCACTATGTATGATGATCACTGTGTATGATGATCACTGTGTATGATGATCACTGTGTATGATGATCACTATGTATGATGATCACTGTGTATGATGATCACTATGTATGATGATCACTGTGTATGATGATCACTATGTATGATGATCACTGTGTATGATGATCACTGTGTATGATGATCACTGTGTATGATGATCACTATGTATGATGATCACTGTGTATGATGATCACTATGTATGATGATCACTGTGTATGATGATCACTGTGTATGATGATTACTGTGTATGATGATCACTATGTATGATGATCACTGTGTATGATGATCACTATGTATGATGATCACTATGTATGATGATCACTGTGTATGATGATCACTATGTATGATGATCACTGTGTATGATGATCACTATGTATGATGATCACTATGTATGATGATCACTGTGTATGATGATCACTGTGTATGATGATCACTATGTATGATGATCACTGTGTATGATGATCACTATGTATGATGATCACTGTGTATGATGATCACTATGTATGATGATCACTGTGTATGATGATCACTATGTATGATGATCACTATGTATGATGATGATCACTATGTATGATGATGAACTGTGTATGATGATCACTATGTATGATGATCACTGTGTATGATGATCACTGTGTATGATGATCACTATGTATGATGATCACTGTGTATGATGATCACTATGTATGATGATCACTGTGTATGATGATCACTATGTATGATGATGTGTATGATGATCACTGTGTATGATGATCACTATGTATGATGATCACTATGTATGATGATCACTATGTATGATGATCACTATGTATGATGATCACTGTGTATGATGATCACTATGTATGATGATCACTATGTATGATGATCAGTATGTATGATGATCACTATGTATGATGATCACTGTGTATGATGATCACTATGTATGATGATCACTATGTATGATGATCACTGTGTATGATGATCACTGTGTATGATGATCACTATGTATGATGATCACTATGTATGATGATCACTGTGTATGATGATCACTATGTATGATGATCACTATGATCACTGTGTATGATGATCACTGTGTATGATGATCACTATGTATGATGATCACTATGTATGATGATCACTGTGTATGATGATCACTATGTATGATGATCACTATGTATGATGATCACTATGTATGATGATCACTATGTATGATGAACACTGTGTATGATGATCACTATGTATGATGATCACTATGTATGATGATCACTATGTATGATGATCACTGTGTATGATGATCACTATGTATGATGATCACTATGTATGATGATCACTATGTATGATGATCACTATGTATGATGATCACTATGTATGATGATCACTACTGTGTATGATGATCACTATGTATGATGATCACTATGTATGATGATCAGTATGTATGATGATCACTATGTATGATGCTCACTGTGTATGATGATCACTATGTATGATGATCACTATGTATGATGATCACTATGTATGATGATCACTATGTATGATGATCACTATGTATGATGATCACTATGTATGATGATCACTATGTATGATGATCACTATGTATGATGATCACTCACTATGTATGATGATCACTATGTATGATGATCACTATCTATGATGATCACTATGTATGATGATCACTATGTATGATGATCACTATGTATGATGATCAATGTGTATGATGATCACTATGTATGATGATCACTATGTATGATGATCACTCTGTATGATGATCACTATGTATGATGATCACTATGTATGATGATCACTATGTATGATGATCACTATGTATGATGATCACTATGTATGATGATCACTCTGTATGATGATCACTATGTATGATGATCACTGTGTATGATGATCACTATGTATGATGATCACTATGTATGATGATCACTATGTATGATGATCACTGTGTATGATGATCACTATGTATTATGATCACTATGTATGATGATCACTATGTATGATGATCACTATGTATGATGATCACTGTGTATGATGATCACTGTGTATGATGATCACTATGTATGATGATCACTATGTATGATGATCACTATGTATGATGATCAATGTGTATGATGATCACTATGTATGATGATCACTATGTATGATGATCACTCTGTATGATGATCACTGTGTATGATGATCACTATGTATGATGATCACTATGTATGATGATCACTATGTATGATGATCACTATGTATGATGATCACTATGTATGATGATCACTGTGTATGATCACTATGTATGATGACCACTATGTATGATGATCACTATGTATGATGATCACTATGTATGATGATCACTATGTATGATGATCACTATGTATGATGATCACTATGTATGATGATCACTATGTATGATGATCACTGTGTATGATGATCACTATGTATGATGATCACTATGTATGATGATCACTATGTATGATGATCACTATATATGATGATCACTATGTATGATGATCATTATGTATGATGATCACTATGTATGATGATCACTGTGTATGATGATCACTATGTATGATGATCACTATGTATGATGATCACTATGTATGATGATCACTATGTATGATGATCACTGTGTATGATGATCACTATGTATGATGATCACTATGTATGATGATCACTGTGTATGATGATCACTATGTATGATGATCACTGTATATGATGATCACTATGTATGATGATCACTATGTATGATGATCACTATGTATGATGATCACTGTATGATGATCACTATGTATGATGATCACTATGTATGATGATCACTATGTATGATGATCACTTTGTATGATGATCACTATGTATGATGATCACTAGGTATGATGATCACTATGTATGATGATCACTATGTATGATGATCACTATGTATGATGATTGTGTATGATGATCACTATGTATGATGATCACTATGTATGATCACTATGTATGATGATCACTATGTATGATGATCACTATGTATGATGATCAATATGTATGATGATCACTATGTATGATGATCACTCTGTATGATGATCACTATGTATGATCACTATGTATGATGATCACTGTGTATGATGATCACTGTGTATGATGATCACTGTGTATGATGATCACTGTGTAAAATCACTGTGTATGATGATCACTGTATGATGATCACTATGTATGATGATCACTGTGTATGATGATCACTGTGTATGATGATCACTGTGTATGATGATCACTGTGTATGATGGTCACTGTGTATGATGATCACTGTATATGAAAATCACTGTGTATGATGATCACTGTGTATGGTAATCACTGTGTATGATCATCCCTGTGTATGATGATCACTCTGTATGATGATCACTGTGTATGATGATCACTGTGTATGATGATCACTGTTTATGATAATCACTGTGTATGATAATCACTGTGTATGATGATCACTCTGTATGATGATCACTCTGATGATCATTCTGTATGATAATCACTGTGTATGATGATCTCTGTGTATGATGATCACTGTATGTGATGATCACTGTGTATAATGATCACTATATATGATCACAGCATCACTGTACAGTATAACAAGCTGCCTGAGTACAGTAATCACCATATCACTGTGTCACTGTTGCTTTATGTGTCTTCCGGCACTTGATCAGGTGTATTGCATGGGTCAGAAGAACCTACAATACCTGGGATGGTATCGTGTTCTGGCAGCTCCTCATAACCAGACTATAGTTTACAACCGTTTACTAAATAACCTTAATGGTTATAATCATAACCATGATTTTTAAAGGGGTGGACCGGTAAGGGAGCCGAAGGTCTTGGTCACATGACCAAAAGTTTAATTAAACGTCCTGTTTTCCTACTTATCTTACCTTTCTAACACAACCCATCATGTTCTAACCCAACCCATCATATTCTAACACAACCCATCATGTTCTAACACAACCCATCATGTTCTAACCCAACCCATCATATTCTAACACAACCCTTCATGTTCTAACACAACCCATCATATTCTAACACAACCCATCATACTCTAACACAACCCATCATGTTCTAACACAACCCATCATGTTCTAACACAACCCATCATGTTCTAACACAACCTTTCTTGTTCTAACACGACCCATCATATCATAACACAACCCGATCTGTTCTAACACAACCCATCATATTCTAACACAACCCATCATGTTCTAACACAACCTTTCTTGTTCTAACACGACCCATCATATCATAACACAACCCGTCCTGTTCTAACACAACCCATCATGTTCTAACACAACCCATCATGTTCTAACACAACCTTTCTTGTTCTAACACGACCCATCATATCATAACACAACCCGTCCTGTTCTAACACAACCCATCATACTCTAACACAACCCATCATGTTCTAACACAACCCATCATATTCTAACACAACCCATCATGTTCTAACACAACCCATCATATTCTAACACAACCCATCATGTTCTAACACAACCCATCATATTCTAACACAACCCATCATATTCTAACACAACCCATCATGTTCTAACACAACCCATCATATTCTAACACAACCCATCATATTCTAACACAACCCATCATATTCTAACACAACCCATCATGTTCTAACACAACCTTTCTTGTTCTAACACAACCCATCATATTCTAACACAACCCATCATATTCTAACACAACCCATCATGTTCTAACACAACCCATCATATTCTAACACAACCCATCATGTTCTAACACAACCCATCATATTCTAACACAACCCATCATATTCTAACACAACCCATCATGTTCTAACATAACCCATCATGTTCTAACACAACCCATCATATTCTAACACAACCCATCATGTTCTAACACAACCCATCATATTCTAACACAACCCATCATGTTCTAACACAACCCATCATATTCTAACACAACCCATCATGTTCTAACACAACCCATCATATTCTAACACAACCCATCATATTCTAACACAACCCATCATGTTCTAACACAACCCATCATGTTCTAACAACCCATCATATTCTAACACAACCCATCTTGTTCTAACACAACCCATCACATTCTAACACAACCCATCATGTTCTAACACAACCCATCATGTTCTAACACAACCCATCATATTCTAACACAACCCATCATGTTCTAACACAACCCATCATATTCTAACACAACCTATCATGTTCTAACAACCCATCATATTCTAACACAACCCATCATGTTCTAACACAACCCATCATATTCTAACACAACCCATCATATTCTAACACAACCCATCATATTCTAACACAACCCATCATGTTCTAACACAACCCATCATGTTCTAACAACCCATCATATTCTAACACAACCCATCATGTTCTAACACAACCCATCATGTTCTAACAACCCATCATGTTCTAACACAACCCATCATGTTCTAACACAACCCATCATATTCTAACACAACCCATCATATTCTAACACAACCCATCATGTTCTAACACAACCCATCATGTTCTAACAACCCATCATATTCTAACACAACCCATCATGTTCTAACACAACCCATCACATTCTAACACAACCCATCATGTTCTAACACAACCCATCATGTTCTAACACAACCCATCATATTCTAACACAACCCATCATGTTCTAACACAACCCATCATATTCTAACACAACCCATCATATTCTAACACAACCCATCATATTCTAACACAACCCATCACATTCTAACACATCCCATCATGTTCTAACACAACCCATCATGTTCTAACACAACCCATCATGTTCTAACATAACCCCTGTCCATACAAGGGTGAAAGGGATTAAACAGGAAAAATAAATGCACCAGCAGCGAACGCAGCTACAATAAATCCTAGCAAACAGAATTACAATCTATGTGAATACTATGCCTTGTGTATCTGCAGGCAGGGTATATCTGCTAAAACAGGTGGGACATTCTCTTTTGACCATCCCAAAAAATGCCGCACCCACATGACAACAAGAGAGTGCAACTTTCCTTCTTGTAACTTATTTCACCCAGAAATGTGTCTTTCATCAATCCATGAAAGAAAATGCTACAATGCATACTGCCAAGCACATCGTCTAAAGGGGACTAGAAGACACAGACCAGCCAGACTATGGGTAACATAATAGAGGAGCCACAACCTCTCCAGGGACAGAGGTTTTATTAGGGCCAGGAGGGAAAAAAGACTGGCAAGAAATGACAATAATACTACATCACCTGAAAACACTTCTGGAGCAGAGACACGGACATTGGTCTCTACTCCTATTCCGATGCGACAGACTAAACAGGCAACAAGGGGATGTTGGCCTGTATGTCACAGAGTCGCTCATTTGCACAGAACTACTAAGCACCTTAAATTATGTAGTTGAAGTTTTGGCGCTAAAGAATGAAAACCAAAACCTTCCACTGTGGTGGTATACAAGCCTCCAGATGCAATTTCCCAGAAATTCCAGGAGCAGCTTGTGAAAACTGACCACTGTCTGGAAAATCTCCCAACTCCTGCCCCTAACATCTTACTACTAAGAGATTTCAACTTGAGACACCTAAAATGGAGTATAGCCAACAATGTTTTAGCAGAGATCACCCCGGGAGGCAGCTCAGCTGAAAATTCACACACACACAAATTATTAAACCTCTGCACCAAATTCACCTTAAGTCAGCAAATAGTAGAGCCTGCAAGACTAGAAAATACGCTGGACCTCATCTTCGCTAACAATTACGATCTGATACGTAATATAACTGTATCAAAGACAATACACTCAGATCACAACATAATAGAGGTACAGACTTGTATGCACAGGGCTCCATACCAGCAAAATGTGAGCAGCACACGAAATTCAATTTCAATAACAAAAACATACAATGGGATCAAGAAACCATGTCCTAAATGAAACAAGCTGGGAAGATATCCTAAACAACACGGATCCGAACATTTGCCTTGCAAAAATGAATTCTGTGGTTCTTGAGATCTGCTCAAGACACATTCCATTAAGAAAAAGAAAGAGAAAATGTAAACTAGAAAGAGAGAGACGTTCCCTATACAGATGGAGGCGAAGAGTCACAGAGCTGCTGAGTGGGGCAAATATATCAGAAATACGAAGGGAGGCACTAGTCAATGAAATTGCAAATATCGAACTTAAGCTGAAGAAATCTTATAGGAGACAGGAATCACAGGAAGAACTAAAAGCCGTAAAGGAAATTGAAAAAAAAACTTCTTCTCTTATGCCAAATCTAAGGAAAAAACAACATCCAGTATTGGGCCCCTGCTTAGGCGGGATGGGACATACATAAATGACAGCCAAGAAATGAGTGAGATACTAAAGTCCCAATATGACTCAGTGTTCAGCGAGCCACTGCCCAGACTAAGGGTCGACAATCCAAATGAATTCTTTATGAACGAAACCCAAAATCTGGCCATCTCAAAAATCTCGGATATTATTCTAACTTCACAACACTTTGAAAAGGCAGTTAATGACATGACCATGCACTCTGCCCCAGGCCCAGACTCGTGGAACTCCGTGTTCATCAAGAATTGCAAGAACTCCCTATCGCGCGCCTTCAGCATTTTATGGAGAGGGAGCATGGACACAGGGGTCATCCCACACACTAAAAACAACAAACATAGCCCCACTCCACAAAGGTGGCAGTAAAACAATTGCAAAGAACTACAGACTGATAACACTAACATCCCATATCATAAAATTTTTTGAGAGGGTTCTAAGAAGCAAGATCGCCAACCACCTAGATACCCATCAGTTACACAACCCAGGGCAACACGGGTTTAGAGCAGGTTGCTCCTGCCTGTCCCAGCTACTGGACCACTATGACAGGGTCCTAGATGCTGTAGAGGATAAACAAAATACAGATATAGTATACACAGACTTTGCAAAAGCTTTCGACAAGTGTGACCATGGTGTAATAGCACACAAAATGCGGGATAAAGGAATAACGGGAAAAAGTTGGTAGATGGATCTACAACTTCCTGACAAATAGAGCACAAAGAGTAACAGTTAACAGAGTAAAGTCCCAGGCAGCCACGGTATAAAGCTCTGTTCCACAAGGCACAGCACTCGCTCCCATTCTATTCCTCATTCTCATTTCTGACTCAAACAGAGATGTAAGCCATAGCTCCGTGTCTTCCTTTTCGGATGACACCCGGATTTGATGAATAGTTTTGAAAACCGACAAGTTGAAGAATTAAGACACTTATGCAACATATGGGAATATTTACTGAAGAAACGTATAGCCACACAGTGGCTTCATCAGTCTTATACAAAGCAGGAAGGTATAAGTAGAGGACGAGTTTGAGGTAATCAGCCCCTCAGCCTGGAGCCGATGTGTTCAGTCCATCAATCTTGTAGAAAGTACAGCACAGGGCCGTAGCAGTGGCTTACATACAGTAGTCAGGTGAGACGAAGCAAAAAGAGGCGGGGTCATAGAGGAACCATCCACTAGTAGGTCCTCGTCCAAAGATTGGACAAGTTTTGAAGAATTCTTTGTATCAAGATCCCATGATGATGCAGTGTCTGACAGTGTCTAACACGACCCATCATGTTCTAACACAACCCATCATGTTCTAACACAACCCATCATATTCTAACACGACCCATCATGTTCTAACACGACCCATCATTTTCTAACACAACCCATCATGTTCTAACACGATCATACATAGTGATCATCATACATAGTGATCATCATACATAGTGATCACTAATGAAAATTTCAGGTAAAAAGAATATTCGATTAAAAGATTGTACGATATTTACATAATTATATAATTACACACATATATATATATATATATATATATATATATATATATATATATATATATATATATATATATATATATATATATATATATATATATATATATATATATATATATATATATATATATATATACATATATATATATATATATATATATATATATATATATATATATATATATATATATATATATACTTAGTGTAAAAATTTTTCTCAATAATAAAGAAAAAAATATCAAATAATAGTTAAATAATACTAATAAATATTCAAATAACATTTAAATAATGCTGAAATAATCAATAATTCTCTAATATCAAATAATACTCAAAAAATTCTTGAGTTACACACAGTTATTGCTTAAATAATTCTTACATACTCCAATAATTCTGAAATAGTCCAATAATTCTCAAATAATGCTTATATAATTCCTTCATAATAATCAAATATTTCTTAAACAATTCAAAATAATTTTCTAGTAATCAAATAATATTAAGATAATCATCAAATATTAATCAAATAATACTCAGCTAATACAGCAAAGATAATCTCACTATAATACTTAAATAATTCTGGCATTATCTATGGAGCTATGAGTACACTGTTTGTAGGTCATCAAGGTTGTTGTTGTTGACCTTGTGTTGTGATGGTGTGTTGGGACACAACCACTGGTCTGCAACACTGCTATCTCTCTCTCTCTCTGACACATGGACCAGGACAACAGTGGTGCCAACACTGACACATGGACCAGGACAACAGTGGTGCCAACACTGACACATGGACCAGGACAACAGTGGTGCCAACACTGACACATGGACCAGGACAACAGTGGTGCCAACACTGACACATGGACCAGGACAACAGTGGTGCCAACACTGACACATGGACCAGGACAACAGTGGTGCCAACACTGACACATGGACCAGGACAACAGTGGTGCCAACACTGACACATGGACCAGGACAACAGTGGTGCCAACACTGACACATGGACCAGGACAACAGTGGTGCCAACACTGACACATGGACCAGGACAACAGTGGTGCCAACACTGACACATGGACCAGGACAACAGTGGTGCCAACACTGACACATGGACCAGGACAACAGTGGTGCCAACACTGACACATGGACCAGGACAACAGTGGTGCCAACACTGACACATGGACCAAGACAACAGTGGTGCCAACACTGACACATGGACCAGGACAACAGTGGTGCCAACTCTGACACATGGACCAAGACAACAGTGGTGCCAACACTGACACATGGACCAGGACAACAGTGGTGCCAACACTGACACATGGACCAGGACAACAGTGGTGCCAACACTGACACATGGACCAAGACAACAGTGGTGCCAACACTGACACATGGACCAAGACAACAGTGGTGCCAACACTGACACATGGACGAGGACAACAGTGGTGCCAACACTGACACATGGACCAGGACAACAGTGGTGCCAACACTGACACATGGACCAGGACAACAGTGGTGCCAACACTGACACATGGACCAGGACAACAGTGGTGCCAACACTGACACATGGACCAAGACAACAGTGGTGCCAACACTGACACATGGACCAAGACAACAGTAGTGCCAACACTGACACATGGACCAGGACAATAGTGGTGCCAACACTGATACATGGACCAGGACAACAGTGGTGCCAACACTGACACATGGACCAAGACAACAGTGGTGCCAACACTGACACATGGACCAGGACAACAGTGGTGCCAAGACTGACACATGGACCAAGACAACAGTGGTGCCAACACTGACACATAGACCAAGACAACAGTGGTGCCAACACTGACACATGGACCAAGACAACAGTGGTGCCAACACTGACACATGGACCAAGACAACAGTGGTGCCAACACTGACACATGGACCAGGACAACAGTGGTGCCAACACTGACACATGGACCAGGACAACAGTGGTGCCAACACTGACACATGGACCAAGAAAACAGTGGTGCCGACACTGACACATGGACCAGGACAACAGTGGTGCCAAGACTGACACATGGACCAAGACAACAGTGGTGCCGACACTGACACATAGACCAAGACAACAGTGGTGCCAACACTGACACATGGACCAGGACAACAGTGGTGCCAACACTGACACATGGACCAAGACAACAGTGGTGCCAACACTGACACATGGACCAGGACAACAGTGGTGCCAACACTGACACATGGACCAAGACAACAGTGGGGCCAACACTGACACATGGACCAAGACAACAGTGGTGCCAACACTTACACATGGACCAGGACAACAGTGGTGCCAACACTGACACATGGACCAAGACAACAGTGGTGCCAACACTGACACATGGACCAGGACAACAGTGGTGCCAACACTGACACATGGACCAAGACAACAGTGGTGCCAACACTGACATATGGACCAAGACAACAGTGGTGCCAACACTGACACATTGACCAGGACAACAGTGGTGCCGACACTGACACATGGACCAAGACAACAGTGGTGCCAACACTGACACATTGACCAGGACAACAGTGGTGCCAACACTGACACATGGACCAGGCCAACAGTGGTGCCAACACTGACACATGGACCAAGACAACAGTAGTGCCAACACTGACACATGGGCCAAGACAACAGTGGTGCCAACACTGACACATGAACCAAGACAACAGTGGTGCCAACACTGACACATGGACCAGGACAACAGTGGTGCCAACACTGACACATGGACCAGGACAACAGTGGTGCCAACACTGACACATGGACCAGGACAACAGTGGTGCCAACACTGACACATGGACCAGGACAACAGTGGTGCCAACACTGACACATGGACCAAGACAACAGTGGTGCCAACACTGACACATGGACCAAGACAACAGTGGTGCCAACACTGACACATGGACCAGGACAACAGTGGTGCCAACACTGACACATGGACCAGGACAACAGTGGTGCCAACACTGACACATGAACCAAGACAACAGTGGTGCCAACACTGACACATGGACCAGGACAACAGTGGTGCCAAGACTCACACATGGACCAAGACAACAGTGGTGCCAACACTGACACATAGACCAAGACAACAGTGGTGCCAACACTGACACATGGACCAAGACAACAGTGGTGCCAACACTGACACATGGACCAGGACAACAGTGGTGCCAACACTGACACATGGACCAGGACAACAGTGGTGCCAAGACTGACACATGGACCAAGACAACAGTGGTGCCAACACTGACACATGGACCAGGACAACAGTGGTGCCAAGACTGACACATGGACCAAGACAACAGTGGTGCCAACACTGACACATAGACCAAGACAACAGTGGTGCCAACACTGACACATGGACCAGGACAACAGTGGTGCCAACACTGACACATGGACCAAGACAACAGTGGTGCCAACACTGACACATGGACCAGGACAACAGTGGTGCCAACACAGACACATGGACCAAGACAACAGTGGTGCCAACACTGACACATGGACCAAGACAACAGTGGTGCCAACACTGACACATGGACCAGGACAACAGTGGTGCCAACACTGACACATGGACCAAGACAACAGTGGTGCCAACACTGACACATGGACCAGGACAACAGTGGTGCCGACACTGACACATGGACCAAGACAACAGTGGTGCCAACAATGACACATTGACCAGGACAACAGTGGTGCCAACACTGACACATGGACCAGGACAACAGTGGTGCCAACACTGACACATGGACCAAGACAACAGTGGTACTAACACTGACACATGGACCAGGACAACAGTTGTGCCAACACTGACACATGGACCAAGACAACAGTGGTGCCAACACTGACACATGGACCAAGACAACAGTGGTGCCAACACTGACACATGAACCAAGACAACAGGGGGTCTAACACTGACATATGGACCAAGGTAACAGTGGTGCTAACACTGACACATAGACCAGAACAACAGTGGTGCTAACACTGACACATGGACCAAAACAACAGTGGTGCCAACACTGACACATGGACCAAGACAACAGTGGGTCTAACACTGACATATGGACCAAGATAACAGTGGTGCTAACACTGACACATGGACCAGAACAACAGTGGTGCCAACACTGACACATGGACCAAGACAACAGTGGGTCTAACATTGACACATGGACCAGAACAACAGTGGTGCCAACACTGACACATGGACCAAGACAGCAGCAGAGCCAACAATGACACATGGACCAAGACAACAGTGGGTCTAACATTGACACATGGGCCAAGACAACAGTGGTGTCAACAGTGACACACTGACCAAGACAACAGTGGTGTCAACAGTGACACACTGACCAAGACAACAGTGGTGTCAACAGTGACACACTGACGAAGACAACAGTGGTGTCAACAGTGACACACTGACCAAGACAACAGTGGTGTCAACAGTGACACACTGACCAAGACAAGAGTGGTGTCAACAGTGACACACTGACCAAGACAACAGTGGTGTCAACAGTGACCAAGACAACAGTGGTGCTAACACTGACCAAGACAACAGTGGTGCTAACACTGACCAAGACAACAGTGGTGCTAACACTGACCAAGACAACAGTGGTGTCAACAGTGACACACTGACCAAGACGACAGTGGTGTCAACAGTGACACACTGACCAAGACAACAGTGGTGTCAACACTGACACACTGACCAAGACAACAGTGGTGTCAACAGTGACACACTGACCAAGACGACAGTGGTGTCAACAGTGACACACTGACCAAGACAACAGTGGTGTCAACAGTGACACACTGACCAAGACAACAGTGGTGTCAACAGTGACACACTGACCAAGACAACATTGGTGTCAACAGTGACACACTGACCAAGACAACAGTGGTTTCAACAGTGACACACTGACCAAGACAACAGTGGTGTCAACAGTGACACACTGACCAAGACAACAGTGGTGTCAACAGTGACACACTGACCAAGACGACAGTGGTGTCAACAGTGACACACTGACCAAGACAACAGTGGTGTCAACAGTGACACACTGACCAAGACAACAGTGGTGTCAACACTGACACACTGACCAAGACAACAGTGGTGTCAACAGTGACCAAGACAACAGTGGTGTCAACACTGACACACTGACCAAGACAACAGTGGTGTCAACACTGACACACTGACCAAGACAACAGTGGTGTCAACAGTGACACACTGACCAAGACAACAGTAGTGTCAACACTGACACACTGACCAAGACAACAGTGGTGTCAACACTGACACACTGACCAAGACAACAGTGGTGTCAACACTGACACACTGACCAAGACAACAGTGGTGTCAACACTGACACACTGACCAAGACAACAGTGGTGTCAACAGTGACCAAGACAACAGTGGTTCAGCCGATTTTACTGTTTTTCGTGAAATATTTAAATAGTTTTTTGAGATGGACGAAAAACAGAGGAACAAGTGTGTGTGTGTGTGTGTGCGTGTGTGTGTGTGTGTGTGTGTGTGTGTGTGTGTGTGTGTGAGTGTGTGTGTGTGTGTGTGTGTGTGTGTGTGTGTGTGTGTGTGTGTGTGTGTGTGTGTGTGTGTGTGAGTGTATGTGTGTGTGTGTGTGTGTGTGTGTGTGTGTGTGTGTGTGTGTGTGTGTGTGTGTGTGTGTGTGTGTGTGTGTGTGTGTGTGTGTATGTGTGTGTGCGTGTGTGTGTGTGTGTGTGTGTGTGTGTGTGTGTGTGCGTGTGTGTGTGTGTGTGTGTGTGTGTGTGTGTGTGTGTGTGTGTGTGTGTGTGTGTGTGTACTCACTCACCTAATTGTACTCACCTAATTGTAGTTGCAGGGGTCGAGACTCAGCTCCTGGCCCCGCGTCTTCACTGATAGCTACTAGTTCCTCTCTCTCTCTCTCTCTCTCTCTCTCTCTCTCTCTCTCTCTCTCTCTGCTTCCTGAGCTTTGTCATACCTCGTCTAAAAGCTATGTATGGTTCCTGCCTCCACTACATCACTTGCTAGGCTGTTCCACTTCCTGACGACTCTGTGACTGAAGAAATACTTCCTAACATCCCTGTGACTCGTCTGAGTCTTCAGCTTCCAATTGTGACCCCTTGTTTCTGTGTCCCCTCTCTGGAACATCCTGTCTCTGTCCACCTTTTCTATTCCACGCATCATATTGTGTGTTGTTATCATGTCTCCCCTGACCCTTCTGTCCTCCAGTGTCGTCAGTCCGAGTTCCCTCAACCTTTCTTCATAGGACATTTCCCTGAGCTCCGGAATTAGCCTTGTTGCAAACCTTTGCACTTTCTCTAATTTCTTGACGTGCTTGACCAGGTGTGAGTTCGAAATTGGTGCTGCATACTCCAGTATGGGCCTGACGTATACAGTGTACAGTGTCTTGAACGATTCCTTACTAAGGTATCGGAACGCTATTCTCAGGTTTGCCAGGCGCCCATATGCTGCAGAAGTTATCTGATTGATGTGTGCCTCCGGAGACGTGCTCGGTGTTATGGTCACCCCAAGATCTTTCTCCTTGAGTGAGGTTTGCAGTCTTTCTCCACCTTGCCTATACTCTTCTTTGCCCTTCCCCGATGTTCATGACTTTGCATTTGGAGGGGTTGAATTCGAGAAGCCAGTTTCTGGACCACGTGTCCAGCCTGTCCAGGTCTCTTTGTAATCCGGCCTGATTCTCATCTGATTTAATTCTCCTCATTAACTTCACATCATCTGCAAACAGGGACACTTCAGAGTCTATCCCTGCCATCATGTCATTCACATATACCAAAAATAGCACTGGCCCTAGGACTGACCCCTGTGGGACCCCGCTCGTCACAGGCGCCCACTGTGATACCTCATCACGTACCATGACTCGTTGTTGCCTCCCTGTCAGGTATTCTCTGATCCATTGCAGTGCCCTTCCTGTTATACGTGCCTGATCCTCCAGCTTCTTCACTAATCTCTTGTGAGGAACTGTGTCGACGGCCCTTTTGGAGTCCAGGAAAATGCAATCAACCCACCCTTCTCTCTCGTGTCTTACTTCTGTTAATTTGTCATAAAACACCAGAAGGTTTGGGATTTGCCTTCCATGAATCCGTGCTGGTTGTCATCTGTAATTTTGTTCCATTCCAGGTGCTCCACCACTCTCCTCCTGATAATCTTCTCCATCACTTTGCATACTTTACATGTCAGGGACACCACAACAGTACTCTCATGAAGAACTTAATGATCTGATACATGACCTCTCATGAAGAACTTAATGATCTGATACATGACCTCTCATGAAGAACTTAATGATCTGATACATGACCTCTCATGAAGAACTTAATGATCTGATACATGACCTCTCATGAAGAACTTAATGATCTGATACATGACCTCTCATGAAGAACTTAATGATCTGATACATGACCTCTCATGAAGAACTTAATGATCTGATACATGACCTCTCATGAAGAACTTAATGATCTGATACATGACCTCTCATGAAGAACTTAATGATCTGATACATGACCTCTCATGAAGAACTTAATGATCTGATACATGACCTCTCATGAAGAACTTAATGATCTGATACATGACCTCTCATGAAGAACTTAATGATCTGATACATGACCTCTCATGAAGAACTTAATGATCTGATACATGACCTCTCATGAAGAACTTAATGATCTGATACATGACCTCTCATGAAGAACTTAATGATCTGATACATGACCTCTCATGAAGAACTTAATGATCTGATACATGACCTCTCATGAAGAACTTAATGATCTGATACATGACCTCTCATGAAGAACTTAATGATCTGATACATGACCTCTCATGAAGAACTTAATGATCTGATACATGACCTCTCATGAAGAACTTAATGATCTGATACATGACCTCTCATGAAGAACTTAATGATCTGATACATGACCTCTCATGAAGAACTTAATGATCTGATACATGACCTCTCATGAAGAACTTAATGATCTGATACATGACCTCTCATGAAGAACTTAATGATCTGATACATGACCTCTCATGAAGAACTTAATGATCTGATACATGACCTCTCATGAAGAACTTAATGATCTGATACATGACCTCTCATGAAGAACTTAATGATCTGATACATGACCTCTCATGAAGAACTTAATGATCTGATACATGACCTCTCATGAAGAACTTAATGATCTGATACATGACCTCTCATGAAGAACTTAATGATCTGATACATGACCTCTCATGAAGAACTTAATGATCTGATACATGACCTCTCATGAAGAACTTAATGATCTGATACATGACCTCTCATGAAGAACTTAATGATCTGATACATGACCTCTCATGAAGAACTTAATGATCTGATACATGACCTCAGAGAAGAACTGTCTTCAACAAGAAGTTAAATTAAAAACATCTTCTGAGTCAAGCTGAAGAACTTGTATATGACAATAACCTCCTGGACCTCTGGTGGGACTTGAACATCAACCAGAGACTGACAACTGTTTATAGACAACTCCATTCGAAGCTTGAAATATGTCTTAATGCACAATAGTAACCAATATGTATCTTCTCCAATAAGCTCAATCATCAAAACTTAACGAACAATACGAAAATATCAAAATATTATCCATATGCGGTAATTAGTGGTATATGAATGATCTTAATCTGTTAATCTGTTATTAAATAAACTGAAATGCTAGTATATATTACATGATCTGACCTTTGCATGATCTAAAAAATAATTTCAATGCGATTTGTAAGTTAGTCCCGCCTGAGCAATATATTTTTTCACATTTTTTATGTTTTCAATGAGATACCAAATTTATCAAAAACTCGAGCCAATCAGGCAAGTCCGATGACATGTTAGGAACCAGCAACACAAACTTACTCTAAAATTAGTGTAATATCATTAATCAGAAAATGAGTATTGACCAAGGTAATAATAATAATAATAATAATAATAATAATAATAATAATAATAATAATAATAATAATAATAATAATAATTATTATTATTATTATTACTATTATTATTATTATTATTATTATTATTATTATTATTATTATTATTATTATTATTATTATTATTATTATTATTATATTGATAGTAGGAGCGCTAGGCCCGTAGAAGTCATGCAATGACTGGAGAAAATCAAGCTTGATCGAAAACACTTGAGTCACTGTCAGTACATATAAAAGTAATGTGAAGGACCTGGGAGTGGTAATGTTTGAGGATCTCACCTTCAAGGATCACAACAATGCCACTATCACATATGCGAAGAAAATGATAGGATGGATAATGAGAACGTTCAGAACAAGAGATACCCAGCCAGTGATGATCATTTTTAAATCACTTGTTCTATCTAGGCCGGAATACTGCTGTACATTAACATCTTCATTCAAGGCAGGTGAAACTGTCGATCTAGAGAATGTATAGAGAACCTTCATTGCACATACAATTTCCGTCAAACACCTTAACTACTGGGAATGCTTTGAAGCACTTGACTTGCACTCACTGGAGTGCAGGCGAGAGAGATACATCATAATCTACACTTGGAAAATCCTAGAAGGAATGGTCCTTAATCTACACATAAAAATCACTTCCCACGAAAGCAAAAGACTGGGCAGGCGGTGCAAAATACCCTCAAAGAAAAGTAGGGAAGCCACTGGTACACTACAAGAAAACACAATAAGTGTCCGGGGCCCAAGACTGTTCAACAACCTCTCACCAGGCATAAGGGGAATTACCAATAGACCCCTGGTTGTCTTCAAGAGAGAGCTGGACAGATACTTAAAGTCGATGCCGGATCAGTCGGGCTGTGGTTCGTACGTTGGACTATGTGCGGCTAGCAATAACAGCCTGGTTGATCAGACACTGATCCACCGGGAGGCCTGGTCGTGGAACGGGACGCTGGGACGTTGACCCCCGGAATACCCTCCAGGTAGACTCCAGGTATACACTGGTCACTGTCAACATACGCTGGTCACTGTCAACATACACTGGTCACTGTTAACATACACTGGTCACTGTTAACATACACTGGTCACTGTTAACATACACTGGTCACTGTTAACACACACTAGTCACTGTCAACATACACTGGTCACTGTCAACATACACTGGTCACTGTCAACATACACTGGTCACTGTCAACATACACTGGTCACTGTCAACATACACTGGTCACTGTCAACATACACTGGTCACTGTTAACATACACTGGTCACTGTTAACATACACTGGTCACTGTTAACACACACTAGTCACTGTCAACATACACTGGTCACTGTCAACATACACTGGTGTAACCCCTCTAGGAGTGACTACGTGACCCAGAAACTTAATTTCTGATCTGAAAAATTGATATTTGGACAGTTTGATCTTTAAATTGGCTTCTTCAAGCTTGCCAAGTACTATATCAAGTCTTTTCAGATGTGTATCCACATCTTCGGACATGACGATTACGTCGTCTAAGTACACCATAAGTGCTTTACCTATAAGACCTCTAAAGATGTTGGTCATGAGTCTAGAGAATGTGATAGGTGAGGATCGTAATCCAAAAGCCATTCGTAGGAAGTGATAATGACCTGTGGGAGTGGAGAATGCAGTTAACTCTTGGTTGTCCTCGTGAAGAGGGACTTGCCAAAACCCTTGTAACAAGTCCAGGGTCGAGAAGACTGTGTTATCTCCGATATTGCATAAAAGGTCACCTAGTACAGGAAGTGGGAAGCGATCTGGAATGGTTTTCGCATTTAACTTCCTAAAGTCAATCACCGGGCGCCAAGTGCCGTCCTTCTTAGGCACTAGGATCAAGGGCGCATTCCAGGGTGAATTGCTATGTGCAATAACTCCATCATTGAGCATTTGATTGATCAGTTCTTCTGCGACAGCAACTTGGGAATGGGGCATTCTGTACGCAGGTATATAGATAGGTCTAGTACCAGGTTCAAGTGGAATATGATGGGACAATAAGTTCGTTATACCCATCTTCTCACCTGGTAAGGCAATGGCGTTACGACGACATTTGTTCAACAGCGTCAACAAGCGCTGGACTTCATCTGGGAAGTCAGTGGGATCTAAGTCTTTCTCCTCAACTGGTGGAATGGATTGATCCAGCAGAGTGGATGAGGTCTCCACTGTTGAAATATCACCGACCCACTGGTCAGGTGGCACGTCATCCTGTACTTGAACAGGGTAAGGATAGTGAACTAGGACAACGAGGTTGGTATTTGCTCTGAGACGAACACTGTGACCCGAAGTGTTAGCAAGGAATAAATGGATCTCTTACAACGTGTAAGGAGGGTTCAACAAATAAACCCTTGACCTTGCAGGAATCACTGTCAACTAGGATGTTATCACCATCTGGAACACTAGGAACAACAACAGACACTCTAGTGAGAGCACTAGCCGCAACAGAGACGTCTTTCTGCAGACGGCATGTGACATCAACAAGAGATGGCATTACTAGTTTCAAGTAATCGTTTTCTGACAAGGCATCCCCTGTGGAGAAACTACTAATCGAACTAGCGGTCATTGTAGGGATAGGCTGTGCACTCAAGGCAGTCTGAGTGTCCTCGGACACTTGAGGCAACGGAACACTATCCTGCAAGTCTGAAGGTGTAGGTGGAACACAGATGGGAGTGACAGAGTTACCGCTCGGCTACGTTAATAAGTAATGAACGAATCTATAGGAACTTAATCTGAACTTCACATTTCGGAGCACTTTAACAAATTTCAGATACAAGCTGTGAGAACAAACACATTGCTCAAGGGCTAGGTATTGTCTTTCAGTCAGTAAGGAAATGTTGGTACTGTGGACTGATTCATATTGACTTTGACTGGCATGATACACTAAGTGAACGTTCAAAAGTGACTGGGACATCTTCTCAGTGAACTTACTGAAGGACATAAAGACAAGAAAAATGGAGAGAATGACACAATAAGCTTAAACGGGAAGAAAATGTTTAACAATTCTGCATAAGTAATTAAAAATTGACAGGTCACTCAGTAAGCAAAGAAACTCACACAAGAAAAATACTCAACTTAACAAATAACACTTTGAAAATCAAGAGAACTTGTACTTTACTCAAATCTAATTTGCTCGACTTTTACTTTAAATTGAATGAATGGCACAGTGAGTTGTCTTTACTTTCAATGCAATAGGGAAACACACAATAAAATGATAAAATGGACTCAATAAAACTTGTGCAAAAATAAAACAAACTGGGACACAATTCGCTGAAATAAAATAAAATGGCACACAAAGAATAAAATATTATGCACAGAACAGAGCATATGAAACTGCACTGAAATAAACTGTAGCAATATTACAAATAATTGCTAATCAACAAGTATTGCACAACACTGCATAAAATCTCTGCAAGAAAATTTTTGAAGACAACACAATATTTGCACAAGAATTATTGCAAAATGAGTCAATGTGCAATCATAAAAAATTATTACACACACAAGAAAAGAAATATATCAAGGAATGAACTGATTGAACACTTTAACTCTTAACTACAACTTAAACAACACTTAACAAGCAAAAGAACAATTTACTCTAAAAGAAGAACTTAAAAATTGCACTAAGAGTGAATTTGTTCAATGAAACATGGAAAATAATAGGTGCTAAAACACAGAACAAAAAGTTTGAACACTTACAGTGATGCAGAACACAACACATCAACATAAACACAATACTAGAATTTTCTTGCAATGAAACTTGATGTGTGAAAAATTTTGTTAAAATGATTTCTTGCTTGCAAAAAATAATGGCGCTATTGTCTGTGGAAATAAGACAAATTAGACACTGGCAAAATGAAAAGAATATGAACACAAGAATGTTCAATACACAGGGAACAAAACAAGAATATACAAATGCTGGGATGAAAAAAAAAATATATAACTGGGACAACACTGAGTTGTGATGCAGGACACAACTAAATAAATTACTGAATTAATCCACTGAATCACTGAGAACAGTAGGTGATTCTGAAGTGTAAACACAAGTTCTATACTGCTCATATGTTGCACACACAACAAGGAAAAAACACTAGGTACTTACTACAAGTGTATAAAAGACACACAACACAACAGACATAAGATAATGCACGAAAATTAACACTGAATTAAGGAGATAAAAAGATTATTGCAAACAAACACTGAGTCTGATCAAGTCACTGAATGTCACCAAGAAAATCACTGGAACACAAAAGAAATGTCTCAACACTCGCAAATGTCTCTATGAAAAAAATATTATCGCTGTAACGACTTGGTGAAGAATAAGGTTGATGGTAGTGGAGAGTAGAGGATTGTTTATGTCGTCTTGCTGCTGTCCTCTGCACACGTGATCGTAGAATTGCGCTTACATAGACGACAGACACACACATGAGGCTTTCAACAGTGGCACAAAACACACTCTAGCTCTTGACCCCCTATGTGGTCCTTAAAATATGGTGCTATAACCCTTAGTAGTGCGCCAAAACACTGGTAGAGGTTGGGTGAGTACCACAACACAGTGATAGTGGTTGGGTTTGTGGGTAAACAGGGCTAAGACCGGGCAATGGTGAGACACATGTGGTGAGTGGGTGGTTGGGCCTATGGGTTGAATGGCGTAAGCCTCACTGAGGACAGCCACACTGCCGCAAAGATATTCTAAGCTGGCTAGCTTAAAATACATCCACGAAATACCACAACACCACAAGGATGAAAAACAGCACTCAGAATTGCTTGGAGCTTGAATCACAAGTGATGAAGACTACTCACGTGGCTTACTTGAGTACTGGGGTAAGACACCTGGGTTAGTTGCTAGCTGGCTTATCTTAACCCTTCACACAGAATGGCTTGATAACTTCTCACGATGAGCACAGCAGGGGTGGAAGCTGGCTTGGCAGGCAACAGAATTGGATGGTATAGGCTAGGCTGGACTGGGCTCCCTCACCACAGACTGGATGCTGGCTTATTTTGCAAACTCGGGTCAACCCCTCGGGAGTGATGCAAATATGCAGATAAACACTAATACAAAGAGACTGACCAGTGAATAATGTAGTGGCTGGTAGAAGCTTGAGAGAATAGCTGGCTTGAGGTAGCTGGCTGGCGTTAACCTTCTCGGTAGGCCTACTCACAAGATGGCAGGCTCGGTCGAAATTTATCTCCAGAAATCGCTGTAATCGTCAGAATTACAGGCCCTCCGTTGCCACCATTTATCGTAGGGGTTCTTAAATGGAGATATCGAGGGTTGAAGGTGGACACACTTGTTGGATGGTAACGATATATATTGTCAGACTGAGATGATGGGAGATGGAGCCCAGCCTCTGCCTATCCTAGCCTATGTCTAACGCTGACTGAGGCCGGGGCAGAGGTACGAACGTACACATGCGCATCCCGTGACGTCACACAGTCACTCGGCCTAAGGGGTCTTCTATCTAAAGCACATGGATGATACTGATATGCTATACAACACAGGGATCAGCAACTATGCTGACACATACACTGGTCACTGTTAACACACACTAGTCACTGACAACATACACTGGTCATTGTCAACATACACTGGTCACTGTCAACATACACTGGTCACTGTCAACATACACCGGCCACTTTTAACACACACTAGTCACTGTCAACATACGCTGGTCACTGTCAACATACGCTGGTCACTGTCAACATACACTGGTCACTGTTAACACACACTAGTCACTGTCAACATGCACTGGTCACTGTCAACATAAACTGGTCACTGTCAACATACACTGGTCACTGTTAACACACACTAGTCACTATCAACATACACTGGTCACTGTCAACATATGCTGGTCACTGTCAATATACACTGGTCACTGTTAACACACACTAGTCACTGTCAACATACGCTGGTCACTGTCAACATACACTGGTCACTGTCAACATACACTGGTCACTGTCAACACACAGTAATCACTGTAAACATTCACTGGTCACTGTTAACATACACTGGCCACTGTTAACACGCACTACTCACTGTCAACATACACTGGTCACTGTCAACATACACTGGTCACTGTCAACATACACTGGTCACTGATAACACACACTGGTCACTGTTAACATACACTGGTCACTGTCAACATACACTGGTCACTGTTAACATACACTAGTCAATGTCAACATACACTGGTCACTGTTAACATACACTGGTCACTGTTAATACACACTAGTCACTGTCAACATGTACTGGACACTGTTAACACACACTAGCCACTGTTAACATACACTGGTCACTGTTAACATACACTAGTCACTGTTAACACACACTGGTCACTGTTAACACACACTAGTCACTGTCAACTTACACTGGTCACTGTCAACACACACTGGTCACTGTTAACACACACTAGTCGCTGTCAACTTACACTGGTCACTGTCAACACACACTGGTCACTGGTAACATACGCTGGTCAGTGTTGTTAACATGCACTGGCCACTGTTAACACGCACTACTCACTGTCAACATACACTGGTCACTGTCAACATACACTGGTCACTGTCAACATACACTGGTCACTGATAACACACACTGGTCACTGTTAACATACACTGGTCACTGTCAACATACACTGGTCACTGTTAACATACACTAGTCAATGTCAACATACACTGGTCACTGTTAACATACACTGGTCACTGTTAACACACACTAGTCACTGTCAACATGCACTGGACACTGTTAACACACACTAGCCACTGTTAACATACACTGGTCACTGTTAACATACACTAGTCACTGTTAACACACACTGGTCACTGTTAACACACACTAGTCACTGTCAACTTACACTGGTCACTCTCAACACACACTGGTCACTGTTAACACACACTAGTCGCTGTCAACTTACACTGGTCACTGTCAACACACACTGGTCACTGGTAACATACGCTGGTCAGTGTTGTTAACATACACTGGTCACTGTTAACATACACTGTCACTGTCAATATACACTGGTCACTATTAACATACACTAGTCATTGCTAACATACACTGGTCACTGTCAACATACACTGGTCACTTTTAGCACACACTAGTCACTGTTAACATACAGTGGTCACTGTCGACATACAGTGGTCACTGTCGAAATACACCAGTCACTGTCGACGTACACTAATCACTGTCAACACACACTGGTCAATGTCAACACAACAAACTGGTCAATGTCAACACAACAAACTGGCCACTGTCAATACAACAAACTGATCACTGTCAACACAACAAACTGGTCACTGTCAACACAACACACTGGTCACTGTTATACTTCAGTAACTTTGATTAACCTCATTTAGACTATGCTGCTGGAGTCTGGTCTCCATATTAGAGGATGAACATAATTGCACTGGAAAACATAATGCGAAGGACGTCCCAGTTGATTCCCGGTATCAGAAACTTTCTTAGGAAAGTAAGCTTAAAGCACTGAGGTTGCACTCTGTGGAAAGACGTAGAATTAGGGAAGATGTGACTGAAGTGTACAAATGGGACGCAGAAATAAGTAAAGTGGATGTAAATAACGTGTTGAAGGTGTCTGACCACTCCAGGACCCGCAGCAGTTTGTTTAGTTTGGAGAAATTTAGTTTTACGAAGGATATAGGAAAGTATCGGTTTGGCATTAGAGTTGTAGACGAGTGGATCAAACTCGCAGATAGCGTCACTCAAGCAAGAACTTTGGGTAGCTTTGAATATAGGCTTGACGGGTGCGTGTGTGAGTGTGGAACTTGCCTAACATGGGCCAGTAAGAATGTTACAGTGTTTCTTCGTTTTTGTGTTCTTGAAAACGGAAGGAGGTAGGGAAGTTACTCTCAAAAAGGTAGTTACATTAACTCTAGGAAGTAAAGGGAATGAGATACACTGCCAAGGTGAAGGTATATATTTATCCCTTAAAATTATTAATATCATTGCTTGGAAGCTGACCTAGAACTGTTATTGATTCCTTCACAGGAAGAACTGGAAGGTCATCCACCTTCCTGGAGGTTGTCACTACTTTATTATTGATGAACCCGCTACAGTGTTCAACTTATCAATGCTACCTCACGGGAAGCAAGCGAAATGAATGAATGAATAACGAATAACTTAATGAGTCAACATTATACGTACACACACAAACACACACACACAAATATATATATATATATATATATATATATATATATATATATATATATATATATATATATATATATATATATATATATATATTATCATGTAGGGGGGTAATGATTTGGGGAATATGGGGGTAAGCGGAGGGGTTAGTAGGTAGGGGACATGCAGGCGAGGTGGTAGGAGATGACAGGAGAGGTGAGCGGTAGGTAATGTGAGGTCACTGGTGACTACAACTTCACCTCTCATTACTCTACCCACCACTCCACACTACTCACCCTCTCACTACTTTAACTAAACATCCCACCGCTGCCACCATGTCACGTAGGGGGGAATGATTACGGGGATATGGGAGTAAGAGGGGGAAATCAGTAGGTAGGTGACAGGCGAGGCAGTAGGAGGGATGATGATTAGCGGAGGTCGGTAGGTAATGTGAGGTCACTGGTGACTACAACTTCACCTCTTATTACTCTACCCACCACTCCACACTACTCACCCTCTCACTACTTTAACTAAACATAAATAAATGGAAATAAGAATAAATAACGGGGACAGTGAATATTACTATTCTACTCAAACACAGTTTATTATTAAGTCCTTGTACAATAATATATTTGGGAACAGGAGTATATCATTGGGGTTTAGATAAACGGGATGGTACACATAAGCAGTGAGACAAGGAACACAATCAACTTGACGAAAATGAATATAACTTACAATATAGCACAGAGGACAGTTCACTACAGGAACTAAGCCAAAGGTCCCAAGACCTACACAGCACGAGTACGGCGCCAAGCCAGTACTCTGCCCAGTGCCTCCAACAGTCTCCTCCAGAGACTTCAGCAGCCTTCTCCCGAGCCATGCACCCCAGCAGCAGCTCCGCTCGAAGTCTCTGCTCAGGAGCTCTGCACCCCAGCAGCAGCTCCTCTCGAATCTCCTGATCATGCTCTTCCTTGGGCTTTTATGGTGGTCCAAGCACCCTCCACAACCACGTGCCGTGTCGAATAGGCAGAACTTGCGATCTTGGCTTAAATAGCAACGTTCATCTTGCCATATAAGACAAGCGAATATATATATATATATATATATATATATATATATATATATATATATATATATATATATATATATATATATACGTATATATATATATATATATATATATATATATATATATATATATATATATATATATATATATATATATATATATATATATATATATATATATATATATATATATATATATATATATATATATATACGTATATATATATATATATATATATATATCTATATATATATATAGATATATATATATATATATATATATATATATAAATATATATATATATATATATATATATATGTTTGTGTGTGTGTGTGTGTGTGTGTGTGCCGAACAACCATTGTGAAAGAATAACGAAATTCCAAGTGCTTCTGTGACTTCTCACATTATCAAGGTTGTTCTTCGTATTGTGATATCACCTGCTTACTGAGATTTTATTGCATCTCTCTCTCTCTCTCTTTCTCTCTCTCTCTCTCTCTCTCTCTCTCTCTATATATATATATATATATATATATATATATATATATATATATATATATATATATATATATATATATATATATATATATATTATTTTATTATCACACTGGCCGATTCCCACCAAGGCAGGGTGGCCCGAAAAAGAAAAACTTTCACCATCATTCACTCCATCACTGTCTTGCCAGAAGGGTGCTTTACACTACAGTTTTTAAACTGCAACATTAACACCCCTCCTTCAGAGTGCAGGCACTGTACTTCCAATCTCCAGGACTCAAGTCCGGCCTGCCGGTTTCCCTGAATCCCTTCATAAATGTTACTTTGTTCACACTCCAACAGCATGTCAAGTATTAAAAACCATTTGTCTCCATTCACTCCTATCAAACACGCTCACGCATGCCTGCTGGAAGTCCAAGCCCCTCGCACACAAAATCTCCTTTACCCCCTCCCTCCAACCTTTCCTAGGCCGACCCCTACCCCGCCTTCCTTCCACTACAGACTGATACACTCTTGAAGTCATTCTGTTTCGCTCCATTCTCTCTACATGTCCGAACCACCTCAACAACCCTTCCTCAGCCCTCTGGACAACAGTTTTGGTAATCCCGCACCTCCTCCTAACTTCCAAACTACGAATTCTCTGCATTATATTCACACCACACATTGCCCTCAGACATGACATCTCCACTGCCTCCAGCCTTCTCCTCGCTGCAACATTCATCACCCATGCTTCACACCCATATAAGAGCGTTGGTAAAACTATACTCTCATACATTCCCCTCTTTGCCTCCAAGGACAAAGTTCTTTGTCTCCACAGACTCCTAAGTGCACCACTCACCCTTTTCCCCTCATCAATTCTATGATTCGCCTCATCTTTCATAGACCCATCCGCTGACATGTCCACTCCCAAATATCTGAATACATTCACCTCCTCCATACTCTCTCCCTCGAATCTGATATCCAATCTTTCATCACCTAATCTTTTTGTTATCCTCATAACCTTACTCTTTCCTGTATTCACTTTTAATTTTCTTCTTTTGCACACCCTACCAAATTCATCCACCAATCTCTGCAGCTTCTCTTCAGAATCTCCCAAGAGCACAGTGTCATCAGTAAAGAGCAACTGTGACAACTCCCACTTTATGTGTGATTCTTTATCTTTTAACTCCACGCCTCTTGCCAAGACCCTCGCATTTACTTCTCTTACAACCCCATCTATAAATATATTAAACAACCACGGTGACATCACACATCCTTGTCTAAGGCCTACTTTTACTGGGAAATAATCTCCCTCTTTCCTACATACTCTAACTTGAGCCTCACTATCCTCGTAAAAACTCTTCACTGCTAGATAAGATAAGATAAGATAAGATTTCGTTCGGGTTTTTAACCCCGGAGGGTTAGCCACCCAGGATAACCCAAGAAAGTCAGTGCGTCATCGAGGACTGTCTAACTTATTTCCATTGGGGTCCTTAATCTTGTCCCCCAGGATGCGACCCACACCAGTCGACTAACACCCAGGTACCTATTTGCTGCTAGGTGAACAGGACAATAGGTGTAAGGAAACGTGTCGAAATGTTTCCACCCGCCGGGAATCGAACCCGGGCCCTCCGTGTGTGAAGCGGGAGCTTTAGCCACCAGGCCACCGGGCCAGTAACCTACCTCCTACACCATACACCTGCAACATCTGCCACATTGCCCCCGTATCCACCCTGTCATACGCCTTTTCCAAATTCATAAATGCCTCAAAGACCTCTTTAGTCTTATCTAAATACTGTTCACTTATATGTTTCACTGTAAACACCTGGTCCACACACCCCCTACCTTTCCTAAAGCCTCCTTGTTCATCTGCTATCCTATTCTCCGTCTTACTCTTAATTCTTTCAATAATAACTCTGCCATACACTTTACCAGGTATACTCAACAGACTTATCCCCCTATAATTTTTGCACTCTCTTTTGTCCCCTTTGCCTTTATACAAAGGAACTATGCACGCTCTCTGCCAATCCCTAGGTACCTTACCCTCTTCCATACATTTATTAAATAATTGCACCAACCACTCCAAAACTATATCCCGACCTGCTTTTAACATTTCTATCTTTATCCCATCAATCCCGGCTGCCTTACCCCCTTTCATTTTGCCTACTGCCTCACGAACTTCCCCCACACTCACAACTGGCTCTTCCTCACTCCTACAAGATGTTATTCCTCCTTGCCCTACACACGAAATCACAGCTATATATATATATATATATATATATATATATATATATATATATATATATATATATATATATATATATATATATATATATATATATATATATATATATATGTATATATATATATATATATATATATATATATATATATATATATATATATATATATATATATATATATAATATAATATAATATAATATATATATATATATATATATATATATATATATATATATATATATATATATATATATAATATAATATAATATATATATATATATATATATATATATATATATATATATATATATATATATGCACAATAACCATAGGAGGAGTTGAATTGTAGCTCTAGGCCTTTCTTGCTGTAATTAACAGATCATCAGGAACTTGTATTGTTGCAGAAAAAAAGAGGAGGTCCATGGAAATACGATCATAGGAAGCTTCTTTGCTGGAGTGAGCTGAGCGGCTCACAACCCCTCAATATTTCAGGATGTTTTTGTTACTATGGATCGCGTCGAGGCATGTCTAATGGATAGCGCATTAGTTAGCCTTTTGCTTCCCCTTACTATGGATTTTTACGGTACCTCACAGGACTCTGTGTTTCGGGAAGTGAGAATAAACTCACCCTGCATATTTGGGGACACTGATATCTGAAGGCCCTATTTCTCCTCGAGGTGAATTATAGCAGAATACGGAGTGTGGTGATGTTCTTTGCTTATCAACCTGAATTTGTTGCCTGCAGATAGCTTGACTTGCCCGATCTAAGGCAAGGAAACATTGTGTGTCCTCTGAGACTTCGCGACTCCTGCTACTTTCCAACCTTCTTCATCCAGTATATCTGGGGCTGGTATCAGCGTTTCTTCATCTATTTCCATCTCCCTGGCTAGGCTGGTTTCGCTTACTTAGCTCTCCCAAGAGCCCAGGGAGTCCAGTGAGTAGTCTCGCAGCTTCTTCGCCAGAATTACGTCCCACATTTCCAAATCCGAGTCTTTGGTTGAGTCCTTGGAACACCGTGACCTCTTCCTTTCGAAAGAAGTCATGTGCTTCCGTGTGCCTGTCTCGTGACACTGTCCTCCAGAGAGAAGTGGATGACCGTTGGGTAGGTTATATTAGAGACTGACCTGCATGGGACCTACAGATCCGTCTCTAATACAGCCTACCCAATATTCTCCACCTGACTCTCCACACTATATGAACACTCATGTACTCGTTACCCAGGTAGATCTGTTTGTGATTTGATAAAGCCCACTGTGTGAATGAAACAGTCAATAAAGAATCGCATTATGCTGTATTTGTGTTATTCCGAGTGTACACTCTGATGACTATTTTAAGGTTCTCAGAAGATAATCTTTGTGTAAGGTCATTCATCACAGGACTAACCTTGAAGTTTTCCCAGACTAGGTTGTATCACTGAGGAGGTCGATGCACGTTTCTAGGTGTTCACTAGAGTTGCGGCTGACATGTTGAAATTTCTGCGTATTTTTGAGAACAGTCTATGCTTTTCCGATGTAGTATTGTCTACTTAGTAAGACGAAATTCGAGGATTTATCCTCTCCTTCCTCTATGATGTTAGTGGTCTTGGGTAACTCGTGATGGAGCAACACATAAGGCCCTGGCCTCGTGTGTTGTGTCTCGTGTGTTGCGCCACTACGAGTGCTGCGCCATCACGGTTGTCACTGTCAGCCGCACACACCTTCCAGATGAAGGACATGTCAGTGTGACACGGGCTGGCTCTCCTACAGCATTTCACCCAACTCTGAACTTTAGCAAGAACCTTCACTTGATGAAACCCAGTGCTGGACGAAACGGTGACCGAAAAAACAAATTCACTGCTTTTTTGTGTTGGTCAGCAGCTGTCACCAACATGCCACTGACTCCACTATTGTGTGTTGGTCAGCAGCTGTCACCAACATGCCACCGACTCCACTATTGTGTGTTGGTCAGCAGCTGTCACCAACATGCCACTGACTCCACTATTGTGTGTTGGTCAGCAGCTGTCACCAACATGCCACCGACTCCACTATTGTGTGTTGGTCAGCAGCTGTTGCCAACATGCCACCGACTCCACTATTGTGTGTTGGTCAGCAGCTGTCACCAACATGCCACTGACTCCACTATTGTGTGTTGGTCAGCAGCTGTCACCAACATGCCACCGACTCCACTATTGTGTGTTGGTCAGCAGCTGTCACCAACATGCCACCGACTCCACTATTGTGTGTTGGTCAGCAGCTGTCACCAACATGCCACCGACTCCACTATTGTGTGTTGGTCAGCAGCTGTCACCAACATGCCACTGACTCCACTATTGTGTGTTGGTCAGCAGCTGTCACCAACATGCCACCGACTCCACTATTGTGTGTTGGTCAGCAGCTGTCACCAACATGCCACTGACTCCACTATTGTGTGTTGGTCAGCAGCTGTCACCAACATGCCACCGACTCCACTATTGTGTGTTGGTCAGCAGCTGTCACCAACATGCCACTGACTCCACTATTGTGTGTTGGTCAGCAGCTGTCACCAACATGCCACTGACTCCACTCTTGTACAACATCCAGACAAGGACAACATGAAAGAAACTGTTCATCGTAGTATGTCAAATAACATCCCGTCGACAAATCCTCAACCTTTATTTACAATAAAAGCCAAGACGCGTCCACCTTCATGGTGAGAGACAATGTCAGTCAGAACTCAGAAGAAAACAATACAGTCGACCAATTCACCTTCCGCACAGAAGACCGAGAACTTTTACAAAACAATGGAGAGATGTTGTTATGGCAACTAACAGCCTTAAAAAGCATATCGCCGTGTACCTGACACACACTGTCTGCAGGAGATACGTAACACAGGACATATGTTAGACACATCACAAGAAATAGTCAAAGTAAGTAATGTAGACAACGTTCAAAAACAAAATTGGCTTGCGCACTGTCCTGGAGTTTTACGACTCACCCGCCAAGGGTTCAAATCCCACCCGTTCCACGGTTTCGAATGCTAAAAGATTGTGGATAACCGAAAATTCTTAAATCTGTCTATACTAAAGTTAAGACTCGATATAAAAACTGAATTAACAACGTACCACACAAGTCTCAACATAAATATATCTTGACACATTTCAACTTTCACTCATCACTCTCCGTTATCATATATATATATATATATATATATATATATATATATATATATATATATATATATATATATATATATATATATATATATATATATATATATATATATATATATATATATATATATATATATATATATCGTACTGAATAGATAAAACTTGCGATTTTTGTTTAAATAGCAACGCTCTTCTTGCCAAATAAGGCAAGTGAATATTTGTGTATGCAATAATTTCGCAAAAATCATTCTGAACCTAACGAAAAATATATATTTCAATGTGCTTGTGTATTATTAATTTATTGTAAACGTATCTATAATATATTTAGATACATTTGGCTAAATTAAATTGCGCTTGATATAATAAGGTTAGGCAAGTTTTCTAAGGTTCTTTGAGCACAAAATTATTAATTTTTTACATATACATAAATGAAAGCAATGTATCTTTAAGAAAAAGAGGATAAATAAGTATACAAGATATGATGTAGGGCGTACTGACAGTAGTTTGTTGAACTACGTATTGGTAGATAAAAGATTGTTCGGTAGACTTCAGGATGTACATGTTTATAGAGGGGCCACAGATATATTAGATCACTTTTTAGTTCTAACTACAATAAGAGTAAAAGGTAGATGGGATACAAGGAAAATTGAAGCAGCAGAGAGTAAGAGAGAGGTGAAGCTTAAGGAGGAGGCGGTTAGGGTAAAATATAAACAACTACTGGAGGATAGATGGGCTAGTGAGAATATAGGCAATAGGGTCGAAGAGGTATGGGGTAGGTTTAAGAATGTAGTGTTAGAGTGTTCAGCAGAAGTTTGTGGTTACAGGAAAGTGGGTGTGGGAGGGAAGAGGAGCGATTGGTGGAATGATGATGCAAAGAGAGTAGTAAAGGAGAAAAAGTTAGTATATGAGAGGTAATTACAAAGTAGAAGTGATGCAAGGGGGAAGAGTATATGGAAAAGAAAAGAGAGGTGAAGCAATGTAAAAAGAGTGGTGAAGCAATGTAAAAAGAGAGCAAATGAGAGAGTGGGTAAGATACTATCTACATATTTTGTTGAAAATAAGAAAAAGTTTTGGAGTGAGACTAATAAGTTGAGAAAGCCTAGAGAATGAATGGATTTATCAGTTAAAAACAGGAGAGTTATTAAATAGAGAGTTAGAGGTATTGGGAAGATGGAGGGATTATGATTGTTTTATGAAAACAGGCCTTCACTTTATTCATGTCAATGCAAGATCACTTCTTCCTAAATTGGCAGAGATTAGGATTCTAGCTAACAAAATTAGGGCGGCAGTTATAACCATCTCTGAATCTTGGTTAGATGATACGGTGACTGACGACGAGGTCAAAATAGATGGTTACAATATAAAACGCTTAGATAGGAACAGAAAGGGTGGTGGAGTATGTGCCTACATTAGAAATGACTTAGCTTACAACCCAAGACCTGATTTAAATAACAATAAACTGGAGATTCTCTGGTTTGAAGTGCTGCTTCCTAAGACCAAACCCATCTTAGTAGGAACTAGTTACCGCCCTCCTACCCAGGACCAGTTCTTAGAAGACTTTTCCAGAGTCTTGTCCGGAGTTGAAAACAATTGCGAGACAATAATACTGTGCGACTTCAATATCTGTTTTCAGCAGCAAAATAACGGGCTATGCAAAAGGTATAAGCAAATTCTAGGATTAAATAGTTACACTCAACTAATTAATACTCCAACCCGGATCACACAGTTCTCAGCCACCCTAATTGACCACATACTTTGTAACCGCGCTGAGAACATTAGTCAGTCAGGCGTCATTACCACAGGTCTTAGTGATCATTTCATCATTTACTGCACCAGGAAAATCACTAGGGATAGGATAGGCCTACACAGGACAATAAAAATGAGGTCAACTAGAAACTACAGTAAAGAAACACTGGTAAATAGGCTACACAATTGTGACTGGACAGAGATAACAAGTTGCACGGACGTAAACGATGCCTGGGAAAAATTCAAAACAATGTTCACTACCATCCTTGATAATATTGCACCAGTTAAAGAGGTTAGGATTAAACGAAGAACTGAACCCTGGATGAATACTGAGATATTAGATAACATGAAATTCAGAGACCAGCTGCTAAAAAGATTTAAAGCAAACAGACAGGATATTGCAGCACTAAATGAATTCCAAAGGGTGAGGAACAGAGTACAGAGACTTATAAAAGGAGCAAAGGCAAAGCACTACTGCTCAAAAATTGAAGAGTATAAGCATAACCCCAGAAAGCTCTGGCAACAACTAAAACAGTTGGGGTATAGCCATAAGCCAGTAGATAGGTCTAACATAGTACTCACTATCGATAATGAGGTATGCCACGAAACATCTAAGGTGGCAAATTGCTTTAATTCATACTACACATCTGTTGCATCAACACTAGTAAGTCAACTACCAGCTGCATCAAATACCTTTAACACAGACTCTGATAAGTTTCAAACATACTATACCAATAAAGGGGTAACCCCAAACAGTTGTCAACTAGTAAGTGTATTTCATGACTTTATTCAAAAAGAACTAAGCAGGTTAAACCCAACTAAGAGCACAGGCCCTGATAACATCCCGTCTAAGTTCCTAAAAGATGGTGCTTCTGAACTGTCAATCCCTATTGCTCACATAATAAATCTATCAATCACCACTAATACCGTACCGGAGGGGTTCAAGGAGGCCAGAGTTACTCCTATCTTCAAGAAAAATAGTAGGTCTGATGTAAGCAACTATAGGCCTGTTAGTATACTCAGTATAATATCTGAAATTCTAGAGAGGGCGGTGTATTCTCAAGTAGTTAAGTACCTTAATGACAACAACATTCTCCATAGCTATCAATCGGGCTTTAGAAGATCCTACTCAACCGACACCTCCCTTATTAATCTGATGGATTACCTGAGAACTGAAATGTCAAAGGGGAACCTCATAGTTATGGTAACCTTAGACCTGCAAAAGGCCTTCGATACTGTCAACCACAATATATTATGTAATAAACTTCAAGCTATCGGTATAGGTTCTGTAGACTGGTTTAAGTCCTACCTTAGCAACAGGAGACAAATAGTCAAAATCAACAAAACAGAATCAGAACCCCTGCCGATAACATGTGGAGTTCCACAAGGTAGTATTCTGGGTCCCTTATTATTCTTATGTTATGTCAATGATATGCCTATCAGTGTCAAGTGCAAACTCCTACTGTATGCAGATGACAGTGCTCTGTTAGTGTCAGGTAAAGACCCACAAGATATTGCTAATGTTTTAACACTGGAACTGGAGTCCTGCAGCAAATGGTTAGTAGACAACAAACTATCATTACACCTAGGGAAAACTGAAGCCATTCTCTTTGGCACGAAACATAAACTGAGAAGGGTAAATAATTTTAATGTTCAATGTAATGGGGAGCCCATCACTTTGGTTTCATCAGTAAAATATTTGGGAATCCCCTTTGACCCATGCATGTCAGGAGAATTGATAGGGAACAGTGTAGTAAAGAAAGCGAATGCCAGACTGAAGTTCCTGTATAGACAAGCACAGTGTCTACCTACTGAGGCTCGCAGGACCCTATGTCTAGCCCTTATACAATGTCATATGGATTACGCTTGCTCTTCTTGGTACTCTGCCTTGACAAAAAATCTGAAAGATAGACTGCAAATCACCCAGAACAAAATCGTAAGATTCATCCTGGGGCTGAGACCAAGAGAACATGTAGGCCAGGATGAATTACAGCAGTTGGATATGCTGAATGTTGAAGACAGAGTAAAACAACTGAAGCTAAATCATGTTTATAAAATTGCTCACAAACAGTGTCCAGAATATCTTGCTGTTAATTTTGTCAAGGTTGGGAACCAAAGCAATCATAGTACAAGGGGGAGAGAGCACAACTTTGTAGTACCCACAGTCAGTGGCCAGGCTTCAAACACCTTTTATTGTACAGCAATAAAGGAATGGAACAGACTACCCGCACATGTCAAAGCCAGTCATAGCATGAACCAGTTCAAGAAGAGTGCCAAAAGGTGTCTGATGAATGTAGCTACAGAAAGGGAGGGGAATGATTTTCTATTTTTTAGCTAACATACGTGTAAATTTTACCTTATTCCTAGTAATGACCCTCGTATGGTAGATAGTCTTAATGACCCTCGTGTAGTAGATAGTCTTTTTAGTATGATAATAAGATGTTATCCTCATTGTAGAATAATAAGAAAATATTATAACCTTTATATTATAATAATAAGGTAAAAGGACCCCAATGGAAATAAGTCACTCTGTCTGACTTTTTTGGGTTATCCCAGGTTCTCTACACATATGCTGCTATGTATGATAATTCTATGTAACTGTATTTGTGTATACCTGAATAAACTTACTTACTTACTTACTTACTTACTTACTTATTTTGAGGAATTGTTAAATGTTGATGAAGATAGGGAAGCTGTGATTTCATGTATAGGGCAAGGAGGAATAACATCTTGTAGGAGTAAGGAAGAGCCAGTTGTGAGTGTGGGGGAAGTTCGTGAGGCAGTGAGTAAAATGAAAGGGGGTAATGCAGCTGGGATTGGTGGGATAAAGGTAGAAATGTTAAAAGTGGGTTGGGATATAGTTCTGGAGTAGTTGGTGCTTGAATTTAATATATGTATAGAAGAGGTTAAGGTACCGAGGGATTGGCAGAGAGCATGCATAGTTTCTTTGTAAAACTACAAAGGGAACAAAAGAGAGTGCGAAAAATATAATGAAATAAGTCTGTTGAGTATACCTGGTAAAGTGTATGGTAGAGTTATTATTGAAAGAATTAAGAGTAAGACAGAGAGTAGGACAGCAGTTGAACAAGGAGGCTTTAGGAAAGGTAGGGGGTGTGTGGACCAGGTGTTTACAGTGAAACATATAGGTCAACAGTATTTAGATAAAAGTAAAGAGGTTTCTGTGGTATATATGGATTTGGAAAATTTGTATGACGGTATAGACAGGGGGGCAATGTGGCAGATGTTGCAGGTGTATGGTATAGGAGGTAGGTTACTGAAAGCAGTGAAACGTTTTTACGAGGATAGTTAGGCTCAGGTTAGAATATGTAGGAGGGAGAGAGATTATATCCCACTAAAAGTAAGCTTTAGACAAGGATGTGTGATGTCACCGTGGTTGTTCAATATAATTATAGATGGGGTTGTAAAAGAAGTGAATGCCAGGGTCTTGGCAAGAGGCGTGGGGTTAAAAGATATAGAATCAAACACAAAGTGAGAGTTGTCACAGTTGTTCTTTGCTGATGACACTGTGCTTTTGGGAGATTCTGAAGAGAGGTTGCAGAGGTTGGTGGATGAATTTGGTAGGGTATATAAAAGAAGAAAATTAAAAGTGAATGTAGGAAAGAGTAAGGTGATAAGGATAACAAAAAGATTAGGTGACGAAAGACTGGATATCAAATTGGAGGAAGAGAGTATGGAGGAGGTGAATGTATTCAGATATTTGGGAGTGGACGTGTCAGTAGATGGGTCTATGAAAGATGAGGTGAATCATGGAATTGATGAGGGAAAAAGATGAGTGGTGGAGACAAAGAACAATGAAACCAGAATTGAAATTTGAAGTTGATCGGACAAGTTATTGTGAAGTTATTAATAAAAGTCTTGCAGATGTTAAGAGGAGAACACTGTAGGTTAGTTTAAGAGGAGAACACTGTAGGTTAGTTTAAGAGGAGAACACTGTAGGTTAGTTTAAGAGGAGAACACTGTAGGTTAGTTTAAGAGGAGAACACTGTAGGTTAGTTTAAGAGGAGAACACTGTAGGTTAGTTTAAGAGGAGAACACTGTAGGTTAGTTTAAGAGGAGAACACTGTAGGTTAGTTTAAGAGGAGAACACTGTAGGTTAGTTTAAGAGGAGAACACTGCAGGTTAATTTAAGAGGAGAACACTGTAGGTTAGTTTAAGAGGAGAACACTGTAGGTTAGTTTAAGAGGAGAACACTGTAGGTTAGTTTAAGAGGAGAACACTGTAGGTTAGTTTAAGAGGAGAACACTGTAGGTTAGTTTAAGAGGAGAACACTGTAGGTTAGTTTAAGAGGAGAACACTGCAGGTTACTTTAAGAGGAGAACACTGCAGGTTAATTTAAGAGGAGAACACTGTAGGTTAGTTTAAGAGGAGAACACTGCAGGTTACTTTAAGAGGAGAACACTGTAGGTTAGTTTAAGAGGAGAACACTGTAGGTTACTTTAAGAGGAGAACACTGCAGGTTAGTTTAAGAGGAGAACACTGCAGGTTACTTTAAGAGGAGAACACTGCAGGTTAGTTTAAGAGGAGAACACTGCAGGTTAATTTAAGAGGAGAACACTGCAGGTTAGTTTAAGAGGAGAACACTGCAGGTTAGTTTAAGAGGAGAACACTGTAGGTTAGTTTAAGAGGAGAACACTGTAGGTTACTTTAAGAGGAGAACACTGCAGGTTAATTTAAGAGGAGAACACTGCAGGTTAGTTTAAGAGGAGAACACTGTAGGTTAGTTTAAGAGGAGAACAATGCAGGTTAGTTTAAGAGGAGAACACTGCAGGTTAATTTAAGAGGAGAACACTGAAGGTTAGTTTAAGAGGAGAACACTGCAGGTTAGTTTAAGAGGAGAACACTGTAGGTTACTTTAAGAGGAGAACACTGCAGGTTAGTTTAAGAGGAGAACACTGTACGTTAGTTTAAGAGGAGAACACTGCAGGTTAGTTTAAGAGGAGAACACTGCAGGTTAATTTAAGGGGAGAACACTGCAGGTTAGTTTAAGAGGAGAACACTGCAGGTTAGTTTAAGAGGAGAACACTGTAGGTTAGTTTAAGAGGAGAACACTGTAGTTTAGTTTAAGAGGAGAACACTGTAGTTTAGTTTAAGAGGAGAACACTGCAGGTTAGTTTAAGAGGAGAACACTGCAGGTTAGTTTAAGAGGAGAACACTGTAGGTTAGTTTAAGAGGAGAACACTGTAGGTTACTTTAAGAGGAGAACACTGCAGGTTAGTTTAAGAGGAGAACACTGCAGGTTAGTTTAAGAGGAGGACACTGTAGGTTAGTTTAAGAGGAGAACACTGTAGTTTAGTTTAAGAGGAGAACACTGCAGGTTAGTTTAAGAGGAGAACACTGCAGGTTAGTTTAAGAGGAGAACACTGTAGGTTACTTTAAGAGGAGAACACTGCAGGTTAGTTTAAGAGGAGAACACTGCAGGTTACTTTAAGAGGAGAACACTGTAGGTTACTTTAAGAGGAGAACACTGCAGGTTAGTTTAAGAGGAGAACACTGCAGGTTAGTTTAAGAGGAGAACACTGCAGGTTAGTTTAAGAGGAGAACACTGCAGGTTAGTTTAAGAGGAGAACACTGTAGGTTAGTTTAAGAGGAGAACACTGCAGGTTAGTTTAAGAGGAGAACACTGTAGGTTAGTTTAAGAGGAGAACACTGTAGGTTACTTTAAGAGGAGAACACTGTAGGTTAGTTTAAGAGGAGAACACTGCAGGTTAGTTTAAGAGGAGAACACTGTAGGTTAGTTTAAGAGGAGAACACTGCAGGTTAATTTAAGAGGAGAACACTGTAGGTTAGTTTAAGAGGAGAACACTGTAGGTTAGTTTAAGAGGAGAACACTGTAGGTTAGTTTAAGAGGAGAACACTGTAGGTTAGTTTAAGAGGAGAACACTGCAGGTTAGTTTAAGAGGAGAACACTGTAGGTTACAGTGTTGCTTGTCTAACACAAGGTTGTAAAACATCATTAAACTCATAATAATTGAAAACAATACAAAAATAATACGACTTTTCATTATTTCTCAATTTTAACATTTCTATTCTATTTAAAATTCTCTCTCATCATCCAAAAAAAAGAAATCTACACTATTAGCAAACTGGTTCGTACAAAACCCAAAATCATTATAAGAAAAATCAAGTTAAGATACATCAACGCTTAAGCGTTTGAAGCCTACCGAAAGAGTCATTCCCTAGTTATTACACAGAAACCAATTAACTTAATGAAATTGACTAAATGATATTTAGGTAGATGAAGGTGAAGACCGAAGATTTCTTTTAATACAGCCCACGAACGCTGAAAGTTTGATATCTATTGGTAAATTCATTCTTCAGTATGTGATCTGGATCCTGCCATTCCAGGTTTTTAACGGTTTCGTTAAAACTTGAAATTCGCGTCCAAACATTGAGAAGTGACGAGGCGTCATCTTATGGAAGACATCAGCGTTAAAACTTCCACTCCGATAAGACGAGTCATTCTTTAGTTACTGAATAGAAATCAATATCACTGTATGTCTAACAAAATTGGTAAAGTGAGAGTTATGCAGTCCAATAAGAAAGTGAACTTTCCTTTCTGGGACACACCGGTTACCTGCACTGCTTCCAAGTCTTATATGTATGTATACATATATTATTGTACCCACGAACGAGTGGTAATGATCAATAACAACACTGCGACTAGCCAAGGACTCGAACCCATGTTGTTTTTGCCCGCTTCATGGTGAGCGAAAATACATGACGCTCTATTCCACAGAACCACACAATCCTACAAGAACCAAACACCCAGCCAAGCTAGGTGTGTTACCTTGATCCGAGGACGTACGGTGGTGTAGGTGCCTCTGAGCTAATTTCATTCTACTCCCTGTACAATGAAATGTGTGCAGATGTGTTAATAATAATTAACACATCGGCCGATTCCCACCAAGGCAGGGTGGCCCGAAAAAGAAAAACTTTCATCATTCACTCCATCACTGTCTTGCCAGAGGGGTGCTTTACACTACAGTTATAAGACTGCAACATTAACACCCCTCCTTCAGAGTGCAGGCACTGTACTTCCCATCTCCAGGACTCAAGTCCGGCCTGCCGGTTTCCCTGAATCCCTTCATAAATGTTACTTTGTTCACACTCCAACAGCACGTCAAGCATTAAAAACCATTTGCCTCCATTCACTCCCATCAAATACGCTCACGCATGCTTGCTGGAAATTCAAGCCACTCGCACACAAAGCCTCCTTTACCCCCTCCCTCCAACGTTTCCTAGGCCGACCCCTACCCCGCCTTCCCTCCACTACAGACTGATACACTCTCGAAGTCATTCTGTTTTGTTCCATTCTCTCTATATGCCCGAACCACCTCAACAACCCTTCATCAGCCCTCTGGATAATAGTTTTGGTAATCCCATATCTCCTAATTTCCTAGCTACGAATTCTCTGCATTATATTCACACCACACATTGCCCTCAGACACGACATCTCCACTGCCTCCAGCCTTCTCCTCATTACAACATTCATCAGCCATGCTTCACACCCATATAGGAATGTTGGTATAACTATATTCAGATACATTCCCCTCTTTGCTTCCATAGACAAAGTTCTTTGTCTCCACAGACTCCTAAGTGCACCACTCACCCTTTTCCCCTCATCAATTCTATGATTAATCTCATTCATCATAGTCCCATCTGCTGACAAATCCACTCCTAAATATCTGAATCCATTCACCTCCTCCATTCTCTCTCCCTCCAATCTGATATCCAGTCTTTCGTCACCTAATCTTTTTGTTATCCTTATCACCTTACTCTTTCCTATATTCACTTTTAATTTTCTTCTTTTACATACCCTACCAAATTCATCCACCAACCTCTGCAACTTCTCTTCAGAATCTCCCAAAAGCACAGTGTCATCAGCAAAGAGCAACTGTGACAACTCCCACTTTGTATATGATTCTTTATCTTTTAACTCCACGCCTCTTGTCTAGACCCTGGCATTCACTTCTTTTACAACCCTATCTATAAATATATTGAACAACCACGCTGACATCACACATCCTTGTCTAAAGCCTACTTTTACTGGGAAATAATTTCCCTCTTTCCTACATACTCTAACCTGAGCCTCACTATCCTCGTAAAAACTCTTCACTGCTTTCCGTAGCCTACCTCCTATACCATACACCTGCAACATCTGCCACATTGCCTCCCTATCCACCCTGTCATACGGCCTTTCCAAATCCATAAATGCCACAAAAACCTCTTTACCCTTATCTAAATACTGTTGACCTATATGTTTCGCTGTAAACACTTGGTCTACACACCCGATATCTTTCCTAAAGCCTCCTTGTTCACCTGCTATCCTACTCTCTGTCTTACACTTAATTCTCTCAGTAATAACTCTACCATACACTTTACCAGGTATACTCAACAGACTTATTCCCTTATAATTTTTGTATTCTCTTTTATCCATTTTGCCTTCATACAAAGGAACTATGCATGCTCTCTGCCAGTCCCTAGGTACTTTACCTTCTTCCATACATTTATTAAATATTACCACCAATCACTCCAAAACTATATCCCGACCTGCTTTCAACATTTCTATCTTTATCCCATCAA
>NC_091294.1:17688840-17716340 GCF_038502225.1 Cherax quadricarinatus
AGATACATGGAGGGCTAAGATGATGGAGGTGGTACTGGAAAACTTCATGTACCAACACGTAAGGGACACTACAAGAGAGAGAGGGGAGAACTTGGACCCGCATGGGGGCCAAGATACATGGAGGGCTAAGATGATGTAGGTGGTACTGGAAAACTTCATGTACCAACACGTAAGGGACACTACAAGAGAGAGAGGAGAGGATGAACCAGAAAGGCTAGACTTAGTATTCACCTTGAGTAGTGCAGATATCGAGGACATCACATATGAAAAACCCCTTGGGGGCCAGTGACCATGTGGTTTTAAGCTTCGAATACACAGTAGAGCTACAAGTGGAGGGAGAAGCAGGAAGGCCAGGACGAATGAAGCCAAACTACAAGAAAGGGGACTACACAGGAATGACGAACTTCCTGAACGGGGTTCAGTGGGACAGAGAACTGGCAGGGAAGCCAGTTAATGAGATGGTGGAATATGTAGCAACAAAATGCAAGGAGGCTGAGGAGAGGTTTGTACCCAAGGGTAACAGGAATAATGAAAAAGCCAGGATGAGCCCATGATTTACCCAAAGGTGCAGGGAGGCAAAAACCAAGTGTGCTAGGGAATGGAAGAAATATAGAAGGCAAAGGACCCAGGAGAATAAGGAGAGCAGTCGTAGAGCCAGAAACGAATATGCACAGATAAGAAGGGAGGCCCAAAGACAATATGAAAACGACATAGCAGCAAAAGCCAAATCTGACCCGAAGCTGTTATACAGCCACATCAGGAAGAAAACAACCGTTAAGGACCAGGTAATCAGGCTAAGGAAGGAAGGAGGAGAGACAACAAGAAATGACCGTGAAGTATGTGAGGAACTCAACAAGAGATTCAAAGAAGTGTTCACAGAGGAGACAGAAGGGGCTCCAGAAAGACGGAGAGGTGGGGTACACCACCATGTGCTGGACACAGTACACACAACCGAGGAAGAAGTGAAGAGGCTTCTGAGTGAGCTAGATACCTCAAAGGCAATGGGGCCAGATAACATCTCTCAATGGGTCCTGAGAGAGGGAGCAGAGGCGCTATGTGTACCCCTAACAACATTATTCAATACATCTATCGAAACAGGGAGATTGCCTGAGGCATGGAAGACAGCAAATGTGGTCCCAATCTTTAAAAAAGGAGACAGACATGAAGCACTAAACTACAGACCAGTGTCACTGACATGTATAGCATGCAAAATCATGGAAAAGATTGTCAGGAGAAGAATGGTGGAACATCTAGAAAGGAATGATCTCATCACCAGCAACCAACATGGTTTCAGAGATGGGAAATCCTGTGTCACAAACCTACTGGAGTTCTATGACATGGTGACAGCAGTAAGACAAGAGAGAGAGGGGTGGGTGGATTGCATTTTCTTGGACTGCAAGAAGGCTTTTGACACAGTACCACACAAGAGATTAGTGCAAAAACTGGAGGACCAAGCAGGGATAACAGGGAAGGCACTGCAATGGATCAGGGAATACTTGTCAGGAAGACAGCAGCGAGTAATGGTACGTGGCGAGGTGTCAGAGTGGGCACCTGTGACCAGCGGGGTCCCACAGGGGTCAGTCCTAGGACCAGTGCTGTTTCTGGTATTTGTGAACGACATGACGGAAGGAATAAACTCCGAGGTGTCCCTGTTTGCAGATGACGTGAAGTTGATGAGAAGAGTTCATTCGATCGAAGACCAGGCAGAACTACAAAGGGATCTGGACAGGCTGCAGACCTTGTCCAGCAACTGGCTCCTGGAGTTCAATCCCACCAAGTGCAAAGTCATGAGGATTGGAGAAGGGCAAAGAAGACCGCAGACGGAGTACAGTCTAAGGGGCCAGAGACTACAAACATCACTCAAGGAAAAAGATCTTGGGGTGAGTATAACACCAGGCACATCACCTGAAGCGCACATCAACCAAATAACTGCCGCAGCATATGGGCGTCTGGCAAACCTCAGAACAGCATTCCGACATCTTAATAAGGAGTCGTTCAGGACCCTGTACACCGTGTACGTTAGGCCCATATTAGAGTATGCGGCACCAGTTTGGAACCCACACCTAGCCAAGCATGTAAAGAAACTAGAGAAAGTGCAAAGATTTGCAACAAGACTAGTCCCAGAGCTAAGAGGTATGTCCTACGAAGAGAGGTTAAGGGAAATCAACCTGACGACACTGGAGGACAGGAGAGATAGGGGGGACATGATAACGACTTACAAAATACTGAGAGGAATTGACAAGGTGGACAAAGACAGGATGTTCCAGAGACTGGACACAGCAACACGGGGACACAGTTGGAAGCTGAAGACACAGATGAATCAAAGGGATGTTAGGAAGTATTTCTTCAGCCACAGAGTAGTCAGGAAGTGGAATAGTTTGGGAAGCGATGTATTGGAGGCAGGATCCATACATAGCTTTAAGCAGAGGTACGATAAAGCTCATGGTTCAGGGAGAGTGACCTAGTAGCGACCAGTGAAGAGGCGGGGCCAGGAGCTTGGACTCGACCCCTGCAACCTCAACTAGGTGAGTACAACTAGGTGAGTACACACACACACACATACACACACACACACACACACACACACACACACACACACACACACACACACACACACACACACACACACACACACACACACACACACACACACACACACACACTAGTGAATGGTGTGGTAGGTGTGTAAGTGTTGTGTTGAAATAGCAGGAAGTATTGATCAGTGAGTGTTCTGAAGCTGGATCTAACAGGTTGTTGATGTGCTTTACCCTAACTTGCTAATGTAACAGTTCTCCGAAGCCGCAGTACCAAGCGTACTAGTGATTATTATTATTATTATTATTATTATTATTATTATTATTATTATTATTATTATTATTATTATTATTATTATTTTATTATTATTATTATTATTATTATTATTATTATTATTATTATTATTATTATTAATATTATTATTATCATTATTATTATTATTTTATTATTATTATTATTATTATTATTATTATTATTATTATTATTATTATTATTATTATTATTATTATTATTATTATTATTATTTTATTATTATTATTATTATTATTATTATTATTATTATTATTATTATTATTATTATTATTATTATTATCATTATTATTATTATTATCATTATTATTATTATTATTATCATTATTATTACTACTATTATTTTATTATTATTACTATTATTATTTTATTATTATTATTATTATTATTATTATTATTATTATTATTATTATTATTATTTTATTATTATTATTATTATTATTATTATTATTATTATTATTATTATTATCATTATTATTATTATTACTATTAACAATAATAATAATAATAATAATAATAATAATAATAATAATAATAATAATAATAATAATAATAATATTATTATTATTATTATTATTATTATTATTATTATTATTATTATTATTATTATATTCTGGCCTTTTTCAGCACAAAATCAATCATTACTCGATACATTGGACTGCTCGTAATATAAGACGTGTACAACACCCGGGAATGTTTGTGGCACAACAACAACAACAACCTGATGAGTCTAATTACCAGACATGAGAAAAGAGATTTATATAAGAGAAACGAGTTAGAAGGTGGTGGTGGTGGTCAGGTGGTGGTGGTCAGGTGGTGGTGGTTATGTGGTGGTGGTCAGGTGGTGGTGGTCAGGTGGTGGTGGTCATGTGGTGATGGTCATGTGGTGGTGGTCAGGTGGTGGTGGCCAGGTGGTGGTGGTCATGTGGTGGTGGTCAGGTGGTGGTGGTCAGGTGGTGATGGTCAGGTGGTGGTGGTCAGGTGGTGATGGTCAGGTGGTAATGGTCAGGTGGTGGTGGTCAGGTGGTGGTGGTCAGGTGGTGATGGTCAGGTGGTGGTGGTCAGGTGGTGATGGTCAGGTGGTAATGGTCAGGTGGTGATGGTCAGGTGGTGATGGTCAGGTGGTGGTGGTCATGTGGTGGTGGTCATGTGGTGGTGGTCATGTGGTGATGGTCAGGTGGTGGTGGTCATGTGGTGGTGGTCATGTGGTGATGGTCAGGTGGTGATGGTCAGGTGGTGGTTGTCAGGTGGTGGTGGTCAGGTGGTGGTTGTCAGGTGGTGGTGGTCATGTGGTGGTGGTCATGTGGTGATGGTCAGGTGGTGATGGTCAGGTGGTGGTTGTCAGGTGGTGGTCAGGTGGTGGTTGTCAGGTTGTGGTGGTCAGGTGGTGGTGGTCATGTGGTGATGGTCATGTGGTGGTGGTCAGGTGGTGGTGGCCAGGTGGTGGTGGTCATGTGGTGGTGGTCAGGTGGTGGTGGTCAGGTGGTGATGGTCAGGTGGTGGTGGTCAGGTGGTGATGGTCAGGTGGTAATGGTCAGGTGGTGGTGGTCAGGTGGTGGTGGTCAGGTGGTGATGGTCAGGTGGTGGTGGTCAGGTGGTGATGGTCAGGTGGCAATGGTCAGGTGGTGATGGTCAGGTGGTGATGGTCAGGTGGTGGTGGTCATGTGGTGGTGGTCATGTGGTGGTGGTCATGTGGTGATGGTCAGGTGGTGGTGGTCATGTGGTGGTGGTCATGTGGTGATGGTCAGGTGGTGATGGTCAGGTGGTGGTTGTCAGGTGGTGGTGGTCAGGTGGTGGTTGTCAGGTGGTGGTGGTCATGTGGTGGTGGTCATGTGGTGATGGTCAGGTGGTGATGGTCAGGTGGTGGTTGTCAGGTGGTGGTCAGGTGGTGGTTGTCAGGTGGTGGTGGTCAGGTGGTGGTGGTCATGTGGTGATGGTCAGGTGGTGATGGTCAGGTGGTGATGGTCAAGTGGTGATGGTCAGGTGGTGGTTGTCAGGTGGTGGTGGTCAGGTGGTGGTGGTCATGTGGTGGTGGTCATGTGGTGGTGGTTAGGTGGTGATGGTCAGGTGGTGGTGGTCATGTGGTGGTGGTCAGGTGGTGGTGGTCAGGTGGTGGTGGTCATGTGGTGATGGTCATGTGGTGGTGGTCAGGTGGTGGTGGCCAGGTGGTGGTGGTCATGTGGTGGTGGTCATGTGGTGGTGGTCAGGTGGTGGTGGTCAGGTGGTGGAGGTCAGGTGGTGGTGGTCATGTGGTGGTGGTCAGGTGGTGGTGGTCAGGTGGTGGTGGTCATGTGGTGATGGTCATGTGGTGGTGGTCAGGTGGTGATGGCCAGGTGGTGGTGGTCATGTGGTGGTGGTCATGTGATGGTGGTCAGGTGGTGATGGTCAGGTGGTGGTGGTCATGTGGTGGTGGTCATGTGGTGGTGGTCAGGTGGTGATGGTCATGTGGTGATGGTCAGGTGGTGATGGTCAGGTGGTGATGGTCAGGTGGTGATGGTCAGGTGGTGATGGTCATGTGGTGATGGTCAGGTGGTGGTGGTCATGTGGTGGTGGTCATGTGGTGGTGGTCAGGTGGTGATGGTCAGGTGGTGGTGGTCATGTGGTGGTGGTCATGTGGTGGTGGTCAGGTGGTGATGGTCAGGTGGTGATGGTCAGGTGGTGGTGGTCAGGTGGTGATGGCCAGGTGGTGGTGGTCAGGTGGTGGTGGTCAGGTGGTGGTGGTCAGGTGGTGGTGGTCAGGTGGTGATGGTCAGGTGGTGATGGTCAGGTGGTGGTGGTCAGGTGGTGGTGGTCAGGTGGTGATGGTCATGTGGTGGTGGTCAGGTGGTGGTGGTCAGGTGGTGATGGTCAGGTGGTGATGGTCAGGTGGTGGTGGTCAGGTGATGGTTGTTAGGTGGTGATGGTCAGGTGGTGGTGGTTAGGTGGTGATGGTCAGGTGGTGGTGGTCAGGTGGTGGTGGTCATGTGGTGATGGTCATGTGGTGATGGTCAGGTGGTGATGGTCATGTGGTGATGATCAGGTGGTGATGGTCAGGTGGTGGTGGTCAGGTGGAGGTGGTCAGGTGGCGATGGTCAGGTGGTGATGGTCAGGTGGTGATGGCTAGGTGGTAATGGTCAGGTGGTGATGGTAAGGTGGTGGTAGTCAGGTGGTGGTGGTCAGGTGGCGATGGTCAGGTGGTGATGATCAGGTGGTGGTGGTCAGGTGGTGATGGTCAGGTGGTGGTGGTCATGTGGTGATGGTCAGGTGGTGATGGTCAGGTGGTGGTGGTCAGGTGGTGATGGTCAGGTGGTGGTGGTCATGTGGTGATGGTCAGGTGGTGGTGGTCAGGTGGTGATGGTTAGGTGGTGATGGTCAGGTGGTGATGGTCAGGTGGTGATGGTCAGGTGGTGGTGGTCAGGTGGTGATGGTCAGGTGGTGATGGTCAGGTGGTGATGGTCAGGTGGTGGTGGTCAGGTGGTGATGGTCAGGTGGTGATGGTCAGGTGGTGGTGGTCAGGTGGTGATGGTCAGGTGGTGATGGTCAGGTGGTGATGGTCAGGTGGTGGTGGTCAGGTGGTGATGGTCAGGTGGTGATGGTCAGGTGGTGGTGGTCAGGTGGTGGTGGTCAGGTGGTGGTGGACAGGTGGTGGTGGTCAGGTGGTGGTGGTCAGGTGGTGGTGGTCAGGTGGTGGTGGTCAGGTGGTGATGGTCAGGTGGTGGTGGTCAGGTGGTAATGGTCAGGTGGTGATGGTCAGGTGGTGGTGGTCAGGTGGTGGTGGTCAGGTGGTGATGGTCAGGTGGTAATGGTCAGGTGGTGGTGGTCAGGTGGTGATGGTCAGGTGGTGGTGGTCAGGTGGTGGTGGTCAGGTGGTGGTGGTCAGGTGTGCAGTGGAGGACCTACATTTTGGGGCCCTGAAGCTTGAACTGTTATCCCCCCCCTTCACAAATTCTTCTCATAAAGCAGACCCAAAAATTTAAAAAAAAATGTGGACTAAAGTGGGTTCTGGGGCTCCGGGATTAAGTGGCCCTGAAGTTTAAGCTTTATTAGTTTCATAGTAGGTCCGCCCCTGCAGGTGTGAGTTGCGTCCACTAGTGGTCGTATCTGGAGAACAATAAAGAAGTAAGAAGTAAGAATATATATAATATATATATATATATATATATATATATATATATATATATATATATATATATATATATATAGTGTGTGTGTGTGTGTGTGTGTGTGTGTGTGTGTGTGTGTGTGTGTGTGTGTGTGTGTTTGTGTGTGTGTGTGTATGTCAGTATGCTATATGCCCTCTGGGATGTATATCTATTGTATATATGCTGAGAATTGACCTTAATCCTTGCTTTAGAGATGCAAACCCTCTTGAGTGTTGACCAACAGGTGACTCAGAGTTTGACTGACCCTCGTGTAGTCGTTTGTATTTAACCCCCCCTCCATTAATTACCATGAAGGACGCCCCAGGGGCAGGGGGATCAGCAGCTCAGACCTTGACACAGGACTCCTGGGGCCCAAGGGGCAGGGGGATCAGCAGCTCAGACCTTGACACAGGACTCCTGGGGCCCCAGGGGCAGGGGGATCAGCAGCTCAGACCTTGACACAGGACTCCTGGGGCCCCAGGGGCAGGGGGATCAGCAGCTCAGACCTTGACATAGGACTCCTGGGGCCCCAGGGGCAGGGGGATCAGCAGCTCAGACCTTGACACAGGACTCCTGGGGCCCCAGGGGCAGGGGGATCAGCAGCTCAGACCTTGACACAGGACTCCTGGGGCCCCAGGGGCAGGGGGATCAGCAGCTCAGACCTTGACACAAGACTCCTGGGGCTCCTGTCATCTAGGGATTAACGATTAGCTTTTCTCGTTTACCTATTCCTGTTGATTTTTCTCCATAGTCCTTTTGTCTACGTTCCCTTCCCACAACCCCTCACCTTTAACCCCTCACCTTCCCTTCCCTCTAACCCCTCACCTTCCCTTCCCACAACCCACTCACCTCTAACCCCTCACCTTCCCTTCCCACAACCCCTCACCTCTAACCCCTCACCTTCCCTTCCCACAACCCCTCACCTCTAACCCCTCACCTTCCCTTCCCACAACTCCTCACCTCTAACCCCTCACCTCGCCTTCCCACAACCCCCTCCCCACACTCTCCTCAGCACACCCAACCCTCCCTAATACACTGTCTCGAGGGGTGAAAAACAACATTCACATTTTTCTTGAAGGTTATTTCAATTATTCAGAAGTTAGATTTATAGGTGGGCAATTATAGGACATCAAGTAAGGATACAAAACACTGTAACGCCATAATTTTTACCGTGTCATATAATTAATTGTGGCTTCTAGGTCAGATATTGGTCAATAACACTACCATTCATACCAGGACACCTCGTCTTGTCTCTCCCAGTGGTTGGTAATGTTCTTAGTTGTTCCTATGTAACACCGCACTCTCTAACACCGCACTCTCTTTAACACCGCACTCTCTTTAACACCGCACTCTCTCTAATACCGCACTCTCTCTCTCTAACACCGCACTCTCTCTCTAACACCGCACTCTCTAACACCGCACTCTCTAACACCGCACTCTCTCTCTAACGCCGCACTCTCTCTAACACGGCACTCTAACACCGCACTCTCTCTAACCTAGCAGAGTTTACTGCCAGAGGGGAATCATAGGCCTGTGTTCCGTGTGCAAAATAATAATAATAGAAATTTTCTTTGTCAGAGGAAAGAAAGTCTCCCTGATAACATTGAGTATACATAGTGTATAGTGTATACTACAGTGGCTCCCTAGTATATAGATGATAAAGGCTAAAGTGTCATTTGAAAACAGGTGAATTTGTAAATGAAGTGATAAGCCTATAGAGGCAGGTGCCAGAAGTCGCCAGAAACTTACCACAGTGGTCAGCTGTTTTAATAATCTTCCTGGCCTGCTAGTGTACTCGCATATAATCTAGTGATACCAGTGAATAGCAGAATACAGTGTTGTAGTAGCAACTAACCAGTATTATAATGGTACTTAGTGGAGTGGAGTGACTTTCATTAGTTTCTTTTTCTTGAAATACCAGACGTATACTGTGAATTTCATATAACCTGTAGTTACCAGCGGTCGCAATATACACAACGAGAAGCAATTATTACTACAGAAAAAGCGTCCTTCCGCCAAAATTTCCACCAGTCAACTATAGTGATAATATAGCATTTATTGTGGTGAAGACGAAAAAAAACTAGAAAAGCTAGATACAGCGATTGATAAACAAGGGTTGAGGCTCGACCGTTCGTCACTGTAGGAGCTGCCAGAAATCACCGGTTCTTCAACACGCAAGTTATACTTTTGTATCAATCAAATCACATATTACTCGGGTAGATAATTTCCAGTAGATCCTTCATGTGTTTGCCCAAATCACCGACCAGTATGTTTTAAATAAGTGACCCACTGATCAGATCAGACTGGTTCCGAACCCTCGACTGGTCCGAACCCTCGACTGGGCCGAACCCTCGACTGGTACGAACCCTTGACTGGTTTCAAACGGATTCGTTGGACAATAAAGCAGACTGTAAACGGATGGGGTTGGAGGCGCCCTTATCAAACACAATCAATAAATATAAATCAGGAACGTACACGGTAAGCTGTCCAATATACAAGTACAGTTAGAAATAGAAATACAAATAGCTAGAGCTTCATTTAAGGAGGTTATTAATAGAGTATTCAAGAGGTTGCTAGTAGAATTACAATAAATCAACCATTCAAATCATTATGAAGCCCTGTGTAGTCTGCAGTCAATCAAACAAACGGGCTTCCACATGGATAAATTGTCATTTTTGTGGAAATTGGTGTCACGCCCCTTGTGCAGATATCCAAGAACTAGCTACAAGCAGTATTAAAACAGGGAAGTGTTTTTGGGTATGCCCAAATGAGATAAATCTGTGGACTAAAATCACAAGGGTATTAAAAGAGGATAACATCAAAGCTGCTTTCATAGACAACCTGGAAGCTTTCTACAACAGATGGGAACATAAAAAGTCTGGGCTGAATGGTACTGCCCTTGATACTGGCCATGTAGTCAGAAACTGTAAGGCTGGAGGTGATGTCATGGTAGTCAGTAAATGTGGGGCTGATAGTGCTGTCCTGGGAGACAGTAATGGTGAAGCTGGAGGTGCTGTCCTGGGAGACAGTAATGGTGAAGCTGGAGGTGCTGTCCTGGGAGACAGTAATGGTGAAGCTGGAGGTGCTGTCCTGGGAGACAGTAATGGTGAAGCTGGAGGTGCTGTCCTGGGAGACAGTAATGGTGAAGCTGGAGGTGCTGTCCTGGGAGACAGTAATGGTGAAGCTGGAGGTGCTGTCCTGGGAGTCAGTAATGGTGAAGCTGGAGGTGCTGTCCTGGGAGACAGTAATGGTGAAGCTGGAGGTGCTGTCTTGGGAGACAGTAATGGTGAAGCTGGAGGTGCTGTCCTGGGAGACAGTAATGGTGAAGCTGGAGGTGCTGTCCTGTGAGACAGTAATGGTGAAGCTGGAGATTTTGTCCAGGTAGTCGGGAATTATACGCAGGAACGAATACATATAAATGACCTCATAGGGGACAGGAGCCATAGTGGGGAAACAAGTGTAGTCAAAGATAAGATAAAACCAATATTGCAAACTAGAAATACCACAGGAAATAGCAAACAAGAGGACTCCACTAGCAATAGTGAGGATATATTACCAAAAACAACTGGTGGGAGCTCCATTGTTGGTGCTAGGGAGGATAGGAATAAGACAGGTAAACATGCACCAACAGGGAATATAGTCACAGAACCCCAAGGTAAACGGAAACCAAGCCTGTGCACATACTATGCACTTGGTATCTGCATACATGGGAAATCTGGAAAAACAGACGGGACGTGCAACTATGACCACCCTAGAAAATGCCGTGCCCATATGACAACAGGAAAATGCAAACTCCCTTCCTGTAAGCTTTTTCACCCTGAAATGTGTACCTCTTCAGTACAGGAAAGACTGTGCTATAACTTAAATTGCCAGGCACACCATCTAAAGGGGACAAAAATATACAAAACATCCAGGCCATGGGAAAACCTGGGTAGCCACAGCCACTCAAAAGGGAGAGATTTTTTAGTGCCAGGAAGGAAAAAAAACTGGCAGGAAATGGCAGAAATCGTACACCAAATCCAGTCATTCCTGGAGTGGAACCACAGTCGATGGCCTCCATTCCATACCAACAGATACAGATCCCAATGCCGGAAAAAAAAAATCCCCCCCCAGTACCAACAATACCACCAGTCCGTTGACATTCTTCTTTGCAAATATACAGGGTCTAAAGCCAGCAACAAACAACAAGATACCTTTCATCCGTGGACTGCTTGCAGAGGCAAAGGCAATGTTCGAGGCTTTCACTGAGACCCACATAAAGGATCACTTGGACAACGAAATATGGATCCCAGGTTACAACCTATACAGATGTGACAGAGTGAACAGGCAAAAGGAGGGGGGGGGAGGGTTGGCCTGTACATTGCAGAGTCACTTGTTTGCACAGAACTGCTTAATGCCTCAAATGATGTAGTGGAAGTTTTAGCAGTAAAGGTCGCGAACCAAAACCTAGTCATTGTGGTAGTCTACAAGCCTCCGGATGCAACATCCCAGCAATTCCAGGAACAGCTGTTAAAAATCGACCACTGTCTGGAAAATCTTCCAGCTCCTGCACCCAACATCTTGCTCCTGGGGGATTTCAACTTAAGGCACCTAAAATGGAGGAATATAGCAAATAATATTGTTGCAGTAATAACACCAGGAGGCAGCTCTGATGAAAACACACACTCACACGAGCTTTTAAATCTCTGCACAAAATTCAATTTAAACCAGCAAATAATAGAGCCTACTAGACTGGAGAATACACTAGACCTCATCTTCACTAACAATGATGATCTGATAAGAAATGTCACCATATCAAAAACAATATACTCAGATCACAACATAATTGAGGTTCAGACATGTATGCGTGGAGCCCCAGACCGACATAATGAGACTAGTCACGAGGGAGCATTCACCAAATTCAACTTCAATAGCAAAAACATAAAGTGGGACCAAGTAAACCAAGTCCTAACCGATATAAGCTGGGAAGATATACTAAGCAACACAGACCACAACTTATGCCTAGAACAGATTAACTTGGTGGCACTCGATGTATGCACAAGGCTTATTCCTCTAAGAAAAAGGAGTAGATGTAAAATAGAAAGAGACAGGCGCTCTCTTTACAGGCGACGAAAAAGAATAACAGAGCGGCTAAAAGAGGTCAATATATCTGAAATGCGTATGGAGACACTGGTCAGAGAAATAGCAAGCATCGAACTTAAGCTGAAGGAATCTTATAGGAGTCAGGAATCGCGGGAAGAACTGAAAGCCATAAATGAAATCGAAAGAAACCCAAAGTATTTCTTCTCCTATGCCAAATCAAAGTCGAGAACAACGTCCAGTATTTGGCCCCTACTTAAACAAGATGGGTCCTACACAGATGACAGCAAGGAAATGAGTGAGCTACTCAAGTCCCAGTATGACTCAGTTTTTAGCAAGCCGCTAACCAGACTGAGAGCCGAAGATCAAAATGAATTTTTTATGAGAGCCACAGAATTTGGTTAACACAAGCCTATCCGATGTTATCCTGACGCCAAATGACTTCGAACAGGCGATAAATGATATGCCCATGCACTCTGCCCCAGGGCCAGACTCATGGAACTCCGTGTTCATCAAGAACTGCAAGAAGCCCCTATCACGAGCCTTTACCATCCTATGGAGAGGGAGCATGGACACAGGGGTCGTCCCACAGTTACTAAAAACAACAGACATAGCCCCACTCCACAAAGGGGGCAGTAAAGCAACAGCAAAGAACTACAGACCGATAGCACTAACATCCCATATCATAAAAATCTTTGAAAGGGTCCTAAGAAGCAAGATCACCACCCATCTAGAAACCCATCAGTTACACAACCCAGGGCAACATGGGTTTAGAACAGGTCGCTCCTGTCTGTCTCAACTATTGGATCACTACGACAAGGTCCTAGATGCACTAGAAGACAAAAAGAATGCAGATGTAATATATACAGACTTCGCAAAAGCCTTCGACAAGTGTGACCATGGCGTAATAGCGCACAAAATGCGTGCTAAAGGAATAACAGGAAAAGTCGGTCGATGGATCTATAATTTCCTCACTAACAGAACACAGAGAGTAGTAGTCAACAGAGTAAAGTCCGAGGCAGCTACGGTGAAAAGCTCTGTTCCACAAGGCACAGTACTCGCTCCCATCTTGTTCCTCATCCTCATATCTGACATAGACAAGGATGTCAGCCACAGCACCGTGTCTTCCTTTGCAGATGACACCCGAATCTGCATGACAGTGTCTTCCATTGCAGACACTGCAAGGCTCCAGGTGGATATCAACCAAATCTTTCAGTGGGCTGCAGAAAACAATATGAAGTTCAACGATGAGAAATTTCAATTACTCAGATAGGGTAAACACGAGGAAATTAAATCTTCATCAGAGTACAAAACAAATTCTGGCCACAAAATAGAGCGAAACACCAACGTCAAAGACCTAGGAGTGATCATGTCGGAGGATCTCACCTTCAAGGACCATAACATTGTATCAATCGCATCTGCTAGAAAAATGACAGGATGGATAATGAGAACCTTCAAAACTAGGGAGGCCAAGCCCATGATGACACTCTTCAGGTCACTTGTTCTATCTAGGCTGGAATATTGCTGCACACTAACAGCACCTTTCAAGGCAGGTGAAATTGCTGACCTAGAAAATGTACAGAGAACCTTCACGGCGCGCATAACGTGTGATGTAGTCCAGCTGGGCTTGTGAGGTCTCTGGGGAGACCTAATTTAACCAATTATATGGTCACACCTTGCCTTGGCAAACGTCTGTAGCCACGCCCACGTCTGAGGTCTTTTGTTCTTGACGCCTCAGACCTAGGCGTCAGGTCGTACACGTGGTTGTGGAGGGTGCTTGGACCACCATAAAAGCCCAAGGAAGAGCTGAGTAGGGAGATTCGAGCGGAGCTGCTGCTGGGGTGCAGGGCTCGGGAGAAGGCTGCTGAAGTCTCTGGAGGAGACTGTTGGAGGCACTGGGCAGAGTACTGGCTTGGCGTCGTACTCGTGCTGTGTAGGTCTTGGGACCTGTGGCTTAGTTCCTGTAGTGAACTGTCCTCTGTGCTATATTGTAAGTTATATTCATTTTCGTCAAGTTTATTGTATTTCCCTGTCTCACTGCTTATGTGTACCACCCCATTTATCTAAACCCCAATAATGTACTCCTGTTCCCAAATATATTATTGTACAAGGACTTAATAATAAACTGTGTTTGAGTAGAATAGTAATATTCACTGTCCCCGTTATTAGCTATTCCTATTTCTCATATTTTATTATGTTTATATATGAGTGAAGAGTGGGCGAGGCATATGTTAGTGAGTAGTGTCGAGTTAATGAGAGTGTCGTGGTGGTCACCACTGACCTGTCATTACCTACCTACCTCCGCTAATCATCTCACTCCTACCACCTCGCCTGCCTCTCCCCTGCCTACATAATCCCTTACTCCCATATTCCCCTTATATCCTATTCAATCATTACCCCCCTACATGACATGGTGTCTAAGCGGTGGTGGTTCTTATTATTTTTATAGTAGGAACCAGTCCCATGTGCCTTATTTTTGACTGCTCGGTTATACTTGTTATGCTACCATTTGCTACCACTTTTTTTTTCTTGTGTGTGTAAAATCTAAAGTGAATATCTGTATGATATTATAATCCTAGTGACCTTAACTGTCCTTTTTTGACGGTGGGTCTGAATAATTTTTTGGGTGTAATATTATATTTGGTGGAGTTGGTTGTTGGTTTGAGATAAATGGTGGAGAATATCAGTATTTGGGTGAGACTTTTGGGGGAAGCAATTACTGGCCGAAATTGAATATTTACAGAGGAATGAGAAGTCACCCAGCCTGCCTTGGAAGACTCACCCACAACTGTCACCCATTGAAGAGTTGCCTATAATTGCTGTCCACCTGATGTGCCCAGTCACCCAGCTGATATGCCCAGTCACCCAGCTGATGTGCCCCAGTAGATGTATTGCTGCCCTGGTCTGTCATCCAGTGTAGTGGGTGTCTGTCTGCGTCACCCAGCCTCTGTGACCATCACCCACGGACCGCCAGTTACTCGCAGTTGCCAGGGATGGGTGACCGCACCTGCTCTTGATGACCTGAAGTGACCTCACCTCACCTCGAGCAACTGACCATAGCCTGCTACTGCTGATGTCGGCTGCTGTGATGCTGCTGAGATGCTGTAGCCATGCTGCTATGCTGTGGCCGTGCTGAGATGCTGTAGCCGTGCTGCGATGCTGTGGCCGTGCTGTGTGCTGCTGTGATACGGCCGTGCTATGTGCTGCTGTGATACGGCCGTGCTGTGATGATGGATATGCTGTGGCCGTGCTGTGATGCTGCGATGCTGCCTAGCTCAAGAGGAGATGGCGGTGATGCTGCAGTGGTGTGTGAGGGATTCTGGCTGGTGTGCCAGGACAGGAGAATCTACTATGAAGGAGTTGCCATCCTCGGAGATGTGGAAGGACGTGAGCCGCGGAGATGGACTCCAGCTGCTGGGACCAGCCTGCTTTCAAGGGCGGCATGGAGGTGTGTCCTGCCTTGCTGGTCGACCTGTGCGACAGGTATGCCCTGCCAGCCATGAGAGACAATTAAGAGTGTGAGATGTCCCCAGCCTACTTTGACTTGCCAGAAGTGTTAGTGTTACCTGTGTGGAATAAGGTGACCTTGAAAACGGTCCAGTGATTATGGCCGCCTTGTTTTATGAGGCCAGTGAATCCTAGTAGTGGCATAGGATAATGGAGGGTCTTAGTTGCGATTCCTGCCTTGTCATGAATGGTCACGGTAGGGTGCAAGGAAAATGCGACATTGTGGTCGTGTAATGGTTCAGTTGCAAGTACTTGAAGGAATAATACCCGCTGGAGCTGTTTTCTACGCCAGGAAAACCTTACGAGGTTTGGCTCAATGGTTAATTAGCGAGGGTGACTACAGGAGCTAGTTTATTTCTAGTAGAGTACAGGAAGGCACTGGAGCCCGATATTTAGTTTTAAGGAGACATGACGGATAAGGAGGTTTCGCACCAGAGTCATTGTTATTCGTTTCTTGTGCTAGAATTCATTAAACCTACTGATCTGTGTGAATTCATATTATTTGCTATTGTATTGTAATAGAAAAAAAGGGTCAGGATTTAAATAGTCTAATAACTTAGGACAAATTGTCCTAGTTCTCAGATATTTTAAATTGGGGGAGAAAGGGGGATGTGATGTAGTCCAGCTGGGCTTGTGAGGTCTCTGGGGAGACCTAATTTAACCAATTATATGGTCACACCTTGCCTTGGCAAACGTCTGTAGCCACGCCCACGTCTGAGGTCTTTTGTTCTTGACGCCTCAGACCTAGGCGTCAGGTCGTACACGTGGTACATACACCATTGGGGAGGGGGTACTTTGACTACGATATAAGCCCAGGGAAGAGCGGGGCAAAGAGGTTGTTGGTGACAGGTCCGTCGAGCGAGAGCTCTGGACAGCCGCGTGTGTAGTGGACCACGCATTGGGAATCTCGGGTCAGCTGGTCGGTGAATTAAGAGTGAGTACTAGTCCGTGTTACTGATAACATCTACCCTTCCCCCTGGTAATAAGTCTCATAGGTCAATTGTTATATTGTGTAAATTTCCATCAGGATATGTTGTATTCTAGCCCTTTTATGTTATTAAGTAAACTATAGCCATAGTTCCCATTTTTATTTGTACCTTCATATGCTATTCCCTATTTTGTTAAGCACTGGGATATACAGGAGACGTGCTCACTCGCTGGGATACCTCCGGTAGAGTGGGTAGAGGTCTCACAAACGGAGATAAAACACCTCAATTACTGGGAGCGCTTGAGGTTCCTAAACCTGTATTCCCTGGAACGCAGGAGGGAGAGATACATGATTATATACACCTGGAAAATCCTAAAGGGACTAGTACCGAACTTGCACACGAAAATCACTCACTACGAAAGCAAAAGACTTGGCAGACGATGCAACATCCCCCCAATGAAAAGCAGGGGTGTCACTAGCACGTTAAGAGACCATACAATAAGTGTCAGGGGCCCGAGACTGTTCAACTGCCTCCCTGCATACATAAGGGGGATTACCAACAGACCCCTGGCAGTCTTCAAGCTGGCACTGGACAAGCACCTAAAGTCGGTTCCTGACCAGCCTGGCTGTGGCGCGTACGTTGGTTTGCGTGCAGCCAGCAGTAACAGCCTGGTTGATCAGGCTCTGATCCACCAGGAGGCCTGGTCACAGACCGGGCCGCGGGGGCGTTGACCCCCGGAACTCTCTCCAGGTAAACTCCAGGTAAACACCGCACTCTCTCTCTCTGACACCGCACTCTCTCTCTAACACCGCACTCTCTAACACCGCACTCTCTAACACCACACTCTCTAAGACTGCACTCTCTCTAACACCGCACTCTCTAACACCACACTCTCTCTAACACTGCACTCTCTCTTACACTGCACTCTCTCTAACACCGCACTCTCTCTCTAACACCGCACTCTCTAACACCGCACTCTCTAACACCGCACTCTCTAACACCGCACTCTATCTAACACCGCACTCTCTCTAACACCGCACTCTCTCTAACACCGCACTCTCTCTAACACCGCACTCTCTCTAACACCACACTCTCTCTCTAACACCGCACTCTATCTCTAACGCCGCACTCTCTAACACCGCACTCTCTCTAACACCGCACTCTCTAACACCGCACTCTCTCTAACACCGCACTCTCTCTAACACCGCACTCTCTAACACCGCACTCTATAACACCGCACTCTCTAACACCGCACTCTCTCTCTAACACCGCACTCTCTAACACCGCACTCTCTAACACCGCACTCTCTAACACCGCACTCTCTCTAACACCGCACTCTCTCTAACACCGCACTCTCTCTAACACCGCACTCTCTAACACCGCACCCTCTCTAACGCCGCACTCTCTAACACCGCACTCTCTCTAACACCGCACTCTCTCTAACACCGCACTCTCTCTAACACCGCACTCTCAAACACCGCACTCTCTCTAACACCGCACTCTCTCTAACACCGCACTCTCTAACACCGCACTCTCTAACACCGCACTCTCTAACACTGCACTCTCTCTCTAACACCGCGCTCTCTAACACTGCACTCTCTAACACCGCACTCTCTCTAACACCGCACTCTCTCTAACACCGCACTCTCTCTAACACCGCACTCTCTCTAACACCGCACTCTCTCTAACACTGCACTCTCTAACACCGCACTCTCTCTAACGCCGCACTCTCTAACACCGCACTCTCTCTAACACCGCACTCTCTCTAACACTGCACTCTCTAACACCGCACTCTCTCTAACACCGCACTCTCTCTAACACCGCACTCTCTAACACCGCACTCTCTCTCTAACACCGCACTCTTTAACACCGCACTCTCTCTCTAACGCCGCACTCTCTAACACCGCACTCTCTCTAACACTGCACTCTCTAACACCGCACTCTCTAACACCGCACTCTCTAACACCGCTCTCTCTCTAACACCGCACTCTCTCTAACACCGCACTCTAACACCGCACTCTCTAACACCGCACTCTCTCTCTAACACCGCAATCTCTCTCTAACGCCGCACTCTCTAACACCGCTCTCTCTCTAACACCGCACTTTCTCTCTAACACCGCACTCTCTAACACCGCACTCTCTAACACCGCACTCTCTAACACCGCACTCTCTCTAACACTGCACTCTCTCTAACACCGCACTCTCTAACACCGCACTCTCTCTCTCTAACACCGCACTCTCTAACACCGCACTCTCTCTAACACCGCACTCTCTCTAACACCGCACTCTCTAACACCGCACTCTCTCTGACACTGCACTCTCTAACACCGCACTCTCTCTAACACTGCACTCTCTCTAACACCGCACTCTCTCTAACACTGCACTCTCTAACACCGCGCTCTCTCTAACACCGCACTCTCTAACAACGCACTCTCTCTAACACGGCACTCTCTCTCTAACACCGCACTCTATCTAACACCGCACTAACACCGCACTCTCTCTAACACCGCACTCTCTCTAACACCGCACTCTCTAACACCGCACTCTCTCTAACACCGCACTCTCTCTAACACCGCACACTCTCTAACACCACACTCTCTCTAACACCGCACTCTCTCTCTAACACCGCACTCTCTAACACCGTACTCTCTCCCTCTAACACCACACTCTCTCTAACACCGCACTCTCTCTCTAACACCGCACTCTCTAACACCGCACTCTGGCTCTCTAACACTGCACACTCTCAAAAATCGCACTCTAATACCGCTCTCTATATCTCTAACACCGCACTCTGTCTCTCTAACACCGCACTCTCTTTCTCTAACACCGCACTCTCTCTCTAACACCGCTCTCTATATGTCTAACACCGCACTCTGTCTCTCTAACACAGCATTCTATCTCTCTAACACCGCACTATATCTCTATAACACCGCAATCTGACTCTCTAAAATCGTTCTCTGACTCTCTAACATCGCAATCTAACTCTCTAAAACAGCGCTCTGACTCTCTAACACCGCACTCTGGATCTCTAACACCGCACTCTGGTATATACATTACAAGTATTTCCTCACGATAACAGTAAGTCATACTCATTCCACATCTATGTAATCATTGTATAAAAAGACACATACGTGCAGTTCAGGACATTTATTGAAGGAAACGTTTCGCCACGAGTGACTTCCTCAGTACTAATAGAGAGAAAAACTAGGAAAACGCGTATGTATAATGGCAGGAGTCAGAAGTGTCGTGTGGGTACAAGTGGTATTAGTAGTTATAGTGGTAGTAGTAGTGGTAGTGATAGTGGTAGTAGTAGTGGTAGTGGAAGTGATAGTGGTAGTGGTAGTGGTAGTGATAGTGGTAGTGGTAGTGGTAGTGATAGTGGTAGTAGTAGTGGTAGTGGTAGGCAGCGGCAGCAGCAGCAGCGCGACAGCAGTGGCGCAGCAGTGCAGCAGAAAGTAAGGCAGCAGCGAGCACCAGCAGGCACGAGCAGCAGCAGGCAAGGCAGTGGCAGTGGCAAGGCAGCAGCAGTGGCGGCAGCAGTGGCACAGCAGCGCGGGCACTGCGGCAGCAGCAGTGGCAGCAGCAGCAGCGGCAGGCGGCAGCAGCAGCAGCAGTACTGGTAGCCTGCAGCAGCGGCAGCAGCAGCAGCAGGCAGCAGCAGCAGCAGCAGCAGCAGCAGTGGCAGTGGCGCAGTGGCAGCAGCAGCAGCAGCAGGCAGCAGCAGTGGCAGCAGTACTGGGCACAGTGGCAGGCAGTAGCACAGCAGCGGCAGCAGTGAGTGGCAGCAGCAGGCAGCCAACCGGGCGGCAGCAGCAGCAACAGCAGCAGCAGCAGAGCAGCAGCAGCAGAGCTACAGCAGCAGGCCTGGCAGCAGCATAGCAGTGGCAGTGAGCAGCAGCAGCCAGGCAGCAGCGGCGGCAGCGGCAGCAGCGCAGCAGCAGCAGCAGCAGCCACAATGGCAGGCAGGCAGCAGGCAGCAGCAGCAGCAGCAATGTTACAGCAGCAGTGCAGTGCAGGCTGCAGCAGCAGCAGCAGCAGCAGCAGCAGTGGCAGCAGCAGGCCAGCAGCAGCGGCAGCAGCAGCGGCAGTAACACCGGCAGCTGGGCAGCAGCAGCAGCAAGGCGGCAGCAGCAGCAGCGGAGCAGCAGCAGCAGCAGCAGCAGCAGCGGCAGCGACAGCATCACAGCAGCAGCAGCAGCAGCAGCAGCGGCGGCAGCATGGTGCAGCAGCAGCAGCAATAGCGGCAGCGGCAGCACATGGCAGCAGCAGTGGCAGTGCAGCAGTACGCGCCTGAGCCGCAGCAGTACCAGCAGCAGCAGCGGCGGCGGCAGCGGCAGGCAGCAGCGGTGAGCAGCAGAGCGGCAGCAGCGGCAGTAGCAGCAGCGACAGCATCAGGCATCAGCAGTAAAGAAACGCAGCAGCAGTGGCAGGCAGCAGCAACAGCAGCGCAGCAGCAGCAGCAACGGCAGCGGCAGCAGCAGCAGCAGCAGCAGCGGCAGCAGCAGCAGCAGCAGCAGCAGCAGCGGCAGCAGCGGCAGCAACAGCAGCTGCAGCAGCAGCAGCACAGCAGCAGCGGCAGTGCGGCAGCGGCAGCAGCGGCGGCATTGCTAATTACTAGCGCAGCAGCAGCAGCAGCAGCAGCAGCCAGGCCGCGCAGCACCGGCAGCAGCAGCAGCAGCAGCGGCGCCGGCAGCGCGCAGCGTTTCGGCAGCAGCAGCAGCAGCAGCAGCAGAGCAAGCAGCGGCAGCGGCAGCAGCGGCAGCCAGGCAGCAGCCCAGCAGCAGCAGCAGCCTCAGCAGCAGCAGCAGCAGCGGCAGCCAGCAGCAGCAGCAGCAGGCAGCAGCAGCGGCAGCGGCAGCAGCAGCGCAGCAGCGGTGCAGCGGCAGCACAGCCGCAGCGGCAGCAGCGGCGGCAGCAGCAGCAGCAGGCAGCTTACCAGCAGCAGCAGCAGCGCAGGTGCTGGCAGCCGGGCCAGCAGCAGCAGCAGCAGTGGCAGGCAGTCGGCAGCAGTAGCAGCAGCGGCAGCAGCAGCAGCAGTGCAGCCGTGTTACGACAGCAGCAGCAGCGCAGCAGCAGCAGGCAGCAGCAGCAGCAACTGCAGCGCAGCAGCCGTACTGGCAGCAGTACTGGCAGCAGCACTGGCAGCAGCGGCAGCAGCAGCAGCAGAGCAGCAAGGCGGCAGCAGCGGCGTTACAACGAGAGCGAGCAGCAGCGGCAGCATCGGCAGCAGGTACTGCAGCAGCAGCAGCAGCGGCAGCAGCAGCAGCAGCAGCAGCAGCAGCCGTGGCAGCGGCAGCCTGCGGCCGCAGCAGCAGCGGCGGCAGCAGCAGCAGCAGCAGCAGCAGCAGCGCAGCAGGCAGCAGCAGCAGCAGCAGCAGCGGCGCAGTGGTGCTACCAGCAGTGCAGTAGCATTGGCAGCAGCAGCCGCAGCGGTGGCAGTCGCAGCAGCAGCAGCCAGCAGCAGTGGCACCAGGCAGGCAGCAGCAGTGATGCAGCAGCAGTGGCAGCAGCAGCAGCAGCAGCAGCAGCAGAGGCAGTGGCAGCAGCAGCAGCAACAGCAGCGGCAGGCAGCAGCAGTGACAGCTGCTACAGCAGCAGCAGCAGCAGCAGCAGCAGTGGCAGCAGCAGGCAGCAGCGGTGTTACATGCAGCAGGCAGCAGCAGCAGCAGCAGCAGCAGGCAGCAGCAGTGTCAGCAGGCAGCGCAGCAGTGGCAGCAACAGCAGCAGCAGCAGTGGCAGCATTAGGCAGCACCGCGGCAGCAGCAGCAGCAGCGGCAGCAGCAGCAGTGCAGCAGCAGCAGAGCGGGCAGCAACAGCAGCAGTGGCAGCTGCAGCAGTGGCAGCAGCAGCAGCACAGAGTAGCAGTGGCAGCAGTCGCAGCAGTGGTGGCAAAGAGCAGCACCAGCAGTGAGTGGCAGCAGTAGTAGCAGTGGCAGAGAGTGGTCGCAGTAGCAGGCAGCAGCAGCACGAATGGCGAGTGGCACAGCAGCAGCAACAGCAGACAGTAGCCTCGCAAGGCGGCAGCAGCAGCAGCAGCAGCAGCAGCAGCAGCAGCAGGCGATGCAGCAGCAGAGCAGAACAGCAGCAGCAGTGGGCAGTAGCAGCGAGCGGCAGCGGCAGCAGTGGCACAGCAGAGGAACAGCAGCAAATGCTAGCAGGAATGCAGCAGCGGCAGTAGCAGAGCAGCAGCAGTAGTGAGTGGCAGGCAGCAGTGGCAGCAGGTGAAGTGGCAGCAGTGCAGCACATGGCAGCGGCAGCAGTGGCAGCAGCAGCAGCAGCAGCAATAGCAGCAGAGCGCGTTTGGCGCGGCAGCAGCAGTACTAGCAGCAGTGGCAGCAGCAGCAGAGCAGCGGCGGCACCAGCAGTGGCAAGGTGAACAGCGGCAAGGTTGTTATATGTTGCTGCTGGCAGAAGGGCTAGCGCAGATGGCAGCAGCAGCAACAGGCAGCAGCAAATGGCAGCAGCAGTGCCGGGCAGCAGCAGCAGCAGCCGCAGCAGCAACAGTGGCAGTGCAGCAGCAGCAGCAGCAGCAGCAGCGGCAGCGGCAGTACTGGCAGCAGCAGCAGCAGCAGCAGGCTTGAGCAGCAGCCAGGTGGCAGCAGCAGCAGCAGCAGCAACAGAGCAGCAGCAGCAGCAGCAGCAGCAGAGTGGGCAGCGCAGCAGCGGCCAGCAGGCTAGCAGAGAAAAGCAGTACTAGCAGCACGCAGCAGGAAACAGCAGCACCACAGTGCAGCAGCAAACGGTGGCAGCAGCAGCAGCAGCAATAGCACTGGCAGCATGGGCAGCAGCGGCAGCGTGGCAGAGTGGCAAGGCAGCAGCAGCAGAGTAAGGTGCACAGCAGCGAGCAGCAGCAGCAGCAGTACCAGCTGCGGCAGCAGCAGGCATGGCAGCAGCAGTGCAGCATTGGTGGCATTAGTAGCAGTACTGCAGCAGCAGCCAGGCAGCAGCACCCAGGTGCAGCAGCAGCAGCAGTGGCGGTGGCAGGCAGCAGCAGCACAGCAGCAGCAGTGGCAGCTGCAGCACCAGCGGCAGCAGCAGCAGCAGCAGCAGTGGCAGCGGCAGGTGCAGCAGCAGCAGGCAGTGGCAGCAGCAGCAGCATTGCGGCAGCACAGCAGCAGTACAGCAGCGACGGCAGCAGCAGCAGCAGCAGCAGCAGCACTCGCAGCAACAGCAGCGGCGGCGGCATCGCTGCAGCAGCAGCAGCAGCAGCAGCAGCAGCGGCAGCAGTACTGGGCAAGTTGCAGCAGCGGCAGCAGCAGCGCAGCAGCAGCAGCAGCAGCAGCAGCACCGGCGCAGCAGCAGCAGCAGCAGCGGCAGCAGCAGCAATGGCAGTGCAGCAGCGGCAGCGCAGCAGCAGCACTGGCGGCGGCGCAGCAATAGCAGCAGCGGCAGCAGCAATAGCAGCAGCCCAAGCAGCAGCGGCAGCAGGCAGCAGCATCGGGCAGCAGCGGCGGGCGGCAGTAGCAGCAGCAGGCAGCGCACCAGCGCAGCAGGCTGCACAGAATGGCAGGCAGCAGCAGAGCAGGCAGCAGAGCGCAGCAGCAGCAGCAACATGGCATTAGCAGGCAGCCACAGCAGTACAGCAGCGAGCAAATTGCAGCAGCAGTAGCTTGCAGCAGAACAGCAGCAGCAGCAGCAGCAGCGCACAGCAGCAGCAGCAGCAACAGCGGCAGCAGCAGCAGCGGCAGGCAGCAGTGGCAGAGTGGCAGCAGCAGTGGCAGTGGCACCAGGACAGCAGCAGCACTAGCAGCAGTGCAGGCAGTGCGGCAGTGCAGCAGCAGCAGCAGCAGTGCAGCAGCAGCAGTGGCAGCAGCAGTGCAGTGCAGCAGCAACGGCAGCAGCAGCAGCACACAGTAGCAGCAGCACCAATGGCAGCAGCTGCAGCAGCAGGAACTAGTGGCAGTGAAGCAGTGGAAGCAGCAGCAGCAGCAGCACCAGAGCACCAGCAGCAGCAGCATGTCGCAGTGGCAGCAGCAGCAGAATGCAGCAGTGGCAGCAGTAGTGGCAGGCGGCGGCGGCAGCAGCAGCAGCAGCAGCAGGGCGCAGCAGCAGTGGCAGTGAGCAGAATGGCAGCAGTACTGGCAGCAGCAGCAGCACTGGCAGCGGGCAGCAGCAGTGCAGAAAGTGGCAGCAGTGGCAGTGGGGCTTAGTGGCAGCAGCAGCAGCAGCAGCAGCAGCAGCAGCAGCGGCACCAGCAGCAGCAGCTGCAGCCAGAAAGGCAGCAGCAGCAAGGCAGGCCAGTAGTGGCACATGGTGGCAGTGAAAGAGCAGCAGCAGCAGGCAGGCTGCAGCAGAGGCAGTGTGAGCAGCAGTGGCAGCAGGCAGCAGCAGTGCAGCAGCGGCACATACCAGCAGTGGCAATAGTGGCACTGGTAGAAAGAGTGGCAGAAAGCAGCAGCAGAGTGGCAGCAGCAGAAAGAGTGGCAGTTGAGCAAGTGGCAGCGGGCAGCAGCAGCAGCAGCGGCGGCAGCAGCAGCAGCTTAGCAGCAGGCAGGTGGCAGCAGTGTGCAAGAGCAGGAAAGAAGTGAGCAGCAGCAGCAGAAACAGCAGAGCAGCAGAGCATACAAGTAAGGCGGCAGCAGCAGCAGCAGCAGCAGCAGCAGCAGCAGTTGAGCGCAGCACAAAGAGCAAACAGCCTGCAGTAGCAGCAGCAGCACATGGCAACAGTGGCAGCAAGCAGCAGCAGCAGCAGCAGCAGCAGTGCTTGCGGCAGCAGCAGCAGCGAGCGGGGCAGCGGCAGCAGCAAGGCAGTGGTACAGCATCTACAGCAACAAGAGCAGAGCATCAGCAGCAAGTGGTGGCAAGAGTGGCAGCAAGGTAGGAAAGAGCTATGAGCAGGCAGTGAAAGAAAGAGCAGCAGAGGCAGAAGAGAAGCATCACAGCAGGCAGCAGCAGCAAAGCAGAAAGTGCAGTGGCAGAAATACCAGCAGCAGCAGTAGTATGGCAGCAGCAGCAGCAGTGGCCAGAGCAGAACGTGGCAGAGTGGCAGGAAGAGCAGCAAAGAGCAAAGAGTGTGCAAAGAAAGAAAGCAGTGAGCAGCAAAGCAGAAGCAACTACAGTGGCAGCAGCAGAGCAGCAGCAGCAGCAGCAGCGGCAGCAGTGGCAGCAGCAGCAGCATGGCAGCAGCAGCAGCAGTGGCAGCAGCAGCAGCAGCAGCAGCAGCAGCAGCAGCAGCATGAGCAAGCAGCAGCGGCATCAGCAGCAGCAGCAAACAGCAGCAGCAGCACTGCAGCAGCAGCAACAGCAGCAGCAGGCAGCAGCAGCAGCAGCAGCACAGCAGCAGCAGCGGCAGCAGCAGCAGCAGCAGTGGGCAGCAGCAGCGCCAGCAGCGGCGGCAGCAGCAGCAGCAGCAAAGAGCGCCAGCAGCAGCAGCAGCACAGCAGCGCAGCAGCAGCAGCAGGCACAGCCATGAGCAGCAGTGGCAGCGGCAGTGGCAGCAGGCAGCAACAGCAGCAGCAGCAGCAGTGGCGGCGGGCAGCAGCAGCAGCAGCAGCAGCAGCAGCGCGGCAGCAGCAGCAACAACAGCAGCAGCCAGCCCAGTGGCAGCAGGCAGTACTAGCAGCAGCAGCAGCAGCACCGGGTAGCAGCGGCAGCGGCAGCAATAGCAGCAGGTTGCTGGCGGCAGCGGCAGGCACTGGCAGCAGCAGCGGCATGCCAGCGGCAGCAGCAGCATGGCAGCGGCAGCAGGCAGCAGCAGTGGCAGCATCATAGCAGTGTTGGCAGCAGCAGTGGCAACGCAGCGGCAGCAGCAGCAGCAGTGGCAGCAGCGAGCAGCGGCGGCAGTGGCAGTGGCAGCAGCAGCAGCAGCAGCAGCAGCCCAGCTGCAGTGGCAGGCACAGCAGCAGGCAGCAGCAGCAGCAGCAGCAGAAAGGCAGCCGCAGCAGCAGCAACGGCAGCGGCAATGGCAGCAGCAGCAGCAGCAGCACCTGCGGCAGTATGGCGAACAGCGAGCAGCAGCAGTGGCAGGCAGCAGTGGTAGCAGTGGCAGCAGCAGCAGCAGCAGCAGCAGCAGCAGTGCAGCAGTGCAACAGCAGCAGCAGCAGCAACAGCAGCAGCGGCAGTGCGTTGGGCGGCAGCAGCAGCAGCAGCAGTGGCAGCAGCAGCAGCAGCAATAGCAGTCCGCAGCAGCAGCAAGGCGGCAGCAGCAGCAGTACCAGCATCAGCAGCAGCAGCAGCAGCAGCAGAAGCGGCACGAGCAGCAGAGCAGTGGCAGCAGCACTGGCAGCAGCAGCAGCAGTGGCAGGCAGCGGCAGCCTGCAGCAGCAGCAGCAGCAGCAGCAGCAGCAGCAGTGGCAGCACTGGCAGCTGGCAGCACTGCAGCAGCAGCGGCGGTCATATGGCAGCAGCAGCAGCAGCAACAGCACAGTGCCAGCGGCAGCACTGGCAGCAGCAGCAGCAGCAGCGCAGGCAGTGGCAGCCTGCAGCAGCAGCAGCAGCAGTAGCCTGCAGCAGCACCAGCAGCAGCAGGGCAGCGGGCAGCTGCAGCAGCAGCAACGGCAGTGGCAGCAGTGGCAGTGAAAGAGCAGCAGCACCAGCAGCAGCAGCGGCAGCAGCAGCAGCAGCAGCAGCGGCAGTGGCAGCAGCAGCAGCAGCAGCAGCGGCAGTGGCAGCAGTGCAGCAGCAGCAGCAGGCAGCAGCAGTGGCAGTGCAGTGGAAGCAGCAGAGCAGCAGCACAGCAGCAGAAACAGCAGCAGCGGCAGCAGCAGCAGTGGCCATGGCAGCAGCAGCGGGCAGCAGCAGCAGCATCAGCAGCATCAGCAGTGCAGCAGCAAGAGCGTTGAGTACCAGCAGCACCAGCAGCCGCAGCAGCGGCAGCAGCCGCAGCAGCAGCAGCAGCAGCAGCGGCAGCAAGGCAGTGCAAGCGGCGCCAGCAGCAGCAGCAGCGCCAGCAGCAGCAGCAGCAACAGCAGCAGCGGCAGCGGCAGCAGCGGCAGCAGCAGCAGCAGCAGCAACAGCAGCAGCGGCGGCAGCGGCAAGCGGCGGCAGCAGCAGCAGCAGCAGCAGGCGGCAGCAGCAGCAA
>NC_091294.1:17721340-17838840 GCF_038502225.1 Cherax quadricarinatus
AGGGGACATTAATATGGGTTCCTATTACAAATTCAGGCTGAAACACCCCAATTTGGCCTCGCTGATGCTGGATTATTAGCTGAATTGTCCACTACAACCAGTGCTCACAAATTACAAATGGCATCTCTCTCCCCTGTATCACTTCTCAGCCCCTGCACACCGTCCTTCACTCAAAATTTCTCGAAGGGTCAAATCAGCATCGATGAAATACACAGTTATTATATTAATCAAATTTACACATGCTGAATATGGGAAAATTCAAAATTTTCCACAATAATAATAATAATAATAATAATAATAATAATAATAATAATAATAATAATAATAATAATAATAATAATTTATTTCAGACTAACTTAAGTATAAATGAACACAAATGAACATCACAGCATCATGATCATCAGTATGCTGCAGTCAGAGGTCATGTGTGGTCATTGTCCTAAGCTGTCTGGGAATTAGCGTGGGGTGTTATTGAGCACCATGGCTTGCTGTAGTGTTTTGGAATCTCAGGTTAAAGTGTTGAAGAAAGAGGTTCTACTTCTACAGTAGGAAAATAGGAGGCTGAAGCTTTGCCCAGATGGGTTTGGAAGTGAGTGTGAGAGGGTTACAGCTGGTGAGGAAAAGAATATCAGCAGTGACCTAAAGAGCTGCAGCCACTTTAAGTGGAAAGTGGTTCACAGTTCAGGAAGAAAGAAGATATGGAAGGTTAATAGAGAAGATATGAAGGTATGAAATCGATTCTCTGTTCTCCAGGAAGAGTGTACTTCAGTGGTTAGTGAGGTTATAGGTACCATTGACTCCCCTGGTAATCAAGGCAAGAATGTTCTAATTGCAGGAGATTCTCAGGTAAGATATATGAACCATACTTCTTGTAACAGAGATGGGAAGGTCAGACAGAGGGTGTGCCTCCCAGGAGCTGGTGTTGGTGACATAGTCAGCAGGTTGGATAATATTATGTCAGGTAATGGGAACAAGCGCATTATCTGTCTTAGTGCTGGTGAAAATGACATCAGGAAGGGCAGGAGACAGGAACTGCTGGATAAGTACACGTCAGCCATAGAAGTTGTCAGGTCTAAGGGAGGGATCCCAATCATATGTAACATCTTGCTTGGAAGGGGAGCGGGCAATGAATGGATGTCTAGGGCAACTGGTATAAATTGCTGGCTAGACAGCAATTTATACCAATTGCCCTAGACCAGTTATCAATGAATGGGATTGCAAGGAACTTGCGATCCCATTCATTGATAACTGGGACAAATTTTATGGTGAGCATGATATGTATGCAAGGGATGGGGTTCATCTCTTTGGGAGTTGGAGTGGTTGAATTAGCCAGTTCGATTGAGGGGGTCATTGATGACTTGTCTAGGAATTTAAACTGATAGATTATAGAGGTATGGGTGTTTGTGGGAAACAATCAGGCTGCAGCATTAGGGTTGAAAACACCATATATTACCAGGATACCTCAGGGATATGTTTAAAAGACAATATTCGAAATAAAGTTGCTAATAAAGGCAAAGCAATTGCTCAACAAAGAGAGATAGTAGAGGGCAACGAGTGACTAGCTCCCTTAAGGTTTACTATACAAATAGTAGGAGTCTAAGAAATAAGTTAGATGAGCTAAGATTACTTGAAAGTGCAGGTAATATAGATATTATTGCTATAACAGAGACCTGGTTCAACTTGAAAGATAGAGATATGCCTTCTGAATGTAACATACAGGGTTATAAACTATTCCACACTGATAGGGTCAACAGGAAGGGTGGTGGAGTGGTGATGTATGTCAGTGATAATTTAAATTGTTGTGTTAGAGAAGATGTAAGATTAGAAACATCAGACATAGAATCTGTTTGGCTACAGTTTCTCGAAGGTCTTGAAAAATTAATTTAGGGTGTGATTTATAGGCCCCCAAACCTTGATAGGGAGAGCAGTAAGCTGCTATGGGACGAAATTCATAAGGCATCTAGATATGAAAATGTTGTGTTAATGGGAGGTTTTAACTTTAGGCAAATTGATTGGAACAATGTGACAGGAAATCTTGAGTCTAGTGACTTTCTTGATACGGTTCAAGACTGCTTTTTAAAACAGTTTGTGACAGAGCCAACTAGGAAACAATCTGCTTGACTTGGTTCTTGCCAACAAAGAATCACTGGCTAATTATAATGAGGTTAATGATGAGCTTGGGGAAAGCGATCACAAATCACTTAGTTTCAATATATCATGGAATTACCCAGATAACTGCAATCAAGTCTCTTTCCCAGATTTCTGCTTGGCCGGCTACATGGGTATGAGAAATTACCTGGGTGGGCTAAGTTGGGATGACCTTACTATGTGTCAGGAAGGTAGAGTTAGTTGCCAATATGACGTTACTCAGAGCATAGTTCTAGCTGCCCAGACGACTTTTGTTCCGAGTAGGGAAATTAGATTTAACAAAAATGATCCCAAATGGATAAACAATAGATTACAACACTTCATTGCTCAAAAGAGAGGCATATATAGGCGTATCAAAATAGGGGATGGGCAGTTAAAAGAATCAATATATTCAGTTAAAGAGAGAACTAAAAAAAATAAGGAATAAGAAAAGCAAAAAGGGATTATGAGGCTAAAGTGGCAAGGGATTTGAAGGATAACCCAAAAGGGTTCTTTCAGGTATACAGAAGTAAGTTTAGGGACAAGATAGTCCCACATAAAAGTAACTCAGGTCAGATCACTGACTGTGATGAGGAAATGTGTGAACTTTTCAATACTTACTTCTTCTCAGTTTTTACTCAAGAAGAAATAATAAATTATGTAGAACAGGACGATAATAAATTATGCATGACTCGTGTAACTACTGATGTGGTCCTCTGACAAATAGAGAAATTAAAATCTAACAAATCCTCAGGCCCTTATGAACTGTTTGAAAAGGTTATAAAGGAATGAAAAGAGGAATTTATTTATTTATTTATCATTAATTTGGACATGATACATAGAAGTACAAGGAAATACAGTGGTTAAGTGTAACATGCCAAAAGCCCCTTGTATGCAGAGCATTATGGGCAGGCTTAAAATTAACTTAAGATTAACTAAGCAATGATACATTCAGTGGTAAAAATTATAGTAAACAAATAACAATTAAGCAAAAATGAGTATTTAAAAGACAGGTTATATGGTCACTTACTGAGTTACTGAGCATTCAGTACAATGGAGTATTCTGTTAGGTAATGTAATTAAAAAAAAAACAAAGTTTGATTGGGTCACAGGTTAAACATTTATGAGATACAATTATTCAGTATTTATTTGGTTGTGGGTGAGTAAGTGATTTTTAAGAAGAAACTTAAATTTATAAACAGTGTTTCTTTTATATTCACAGGTAATGAATTCCAAATTTTTGGGCCTTTAATGTGCATTGAGTTTTTGCATAGCGTGAGATGGACACGAGGAACATCAAAGAGTGATCTGTGCCTTGTGTTATGGTCATGTGTTCTGTTGAGGTTGGTAAGGAAACGTTTGAGGGGAGGGCTTATATCCGAGTTAAGTGTTCTATGTATGTAGTAGGTACAATAATAAATATGGATGTTTTGTATGGTGAGTAGGTTTAGAGTTTTGAATATTGGTGGAGATAGGGGTAAATAAGTGAGTGATATAGGGCCAGGAGGGCTGACTGTGGAACATAGTACCGTATCTTCGATAGTATGCCAACGGTCTTGAAAATTTTCTTGGAAATTTGTTGTACATGTATTTGAAATTTGAGTCTATTATCAAGGTGGATTCCTAAGAATTTTCCCTCTGTGAGCTTTGTGATAGGTGATCCGTTTATTGTTATGTTAAGAGGGACATCTGTAGCTCTGTTACCAAACTGAATGAAGTAGGTTTTGTCAATGTTTAGTGTAAGTTTGTTAGTCCTCATCCAGGTAGATATTTTCTGTAATTCGGTATTTACAGTATTGGCTAGCGTGACTGGGCTCGGGTGAGAGAAGACGTATGTAGTGTCATCTGGAAATAGTGTGGGTTTGAGTAGTTGCGATGCATTTGGTAGGTCATTTATGTATATGAGAAAGAAAAGAGGGCCTAGGACACTTCCCTGTGGGGCACCAACTGTAACTGGCTGTGTGGAAGAGTTTGCTCCATTTGTGTACACATATTGGCTTCTGTTGCTGAGGTAAGACTTGAGGTAGTTGAGGGAGTGCCCTCTTATACCATAGTGTGACAATTTTATGTGGAGCAAGTCGTGGTCAACTGTATCAAAAGCTTTACGTAAGTCAATGAAGATCCCCAGTGGGATTTCTTTTTTCTCGAGTGCAGTGTATATTTGTTCTAGCATGTGTATAATAGCATCATTCGTATTTTTATTAGGCCTGAACCCAAACTGACAGGGGTTGAGAATGTTGTGGGAGATGAGGTAGGAGTAGATTCGCTTATGAAGTAATTTTTCGAAGATTTTAGAGAGAGGGTGTAAGTTGGATATTGGCCTATAGTTATTCAAGTCTGTTTGGTCTCCTTTATGGATCGGGGTGACCCTTGCTATTTTGAGAACTGTAGGAAAGGTAGAGGATTCGATGGATTTGTTAAAGAGTGTTGCAATAATTGGTGACAGTACTTGCGACACTTTTTTTGTATATAAAGGGTGGTAAGGTATTTAAATCTCCTGTCTTGTTTTTTAGTGCGTTGCTAATAAAGGAGACTTCTGTTGGGTTAGTCGGAGCTAGGAATAGTGTGTTCGGGAAGTTGCCAGTGAAGCAATCATTGGGTGGGGTATTTATCGGCAAGGTTTTTTTCCTAGGGTGGAGAAGAAATCATTGAGTCTGTTTCTGTTTCAGTTGGTGGGAGTTTGGGTTCATCTGGTCTTGTTAGTTCAATTGCGCTATTTCCTGATATCTTTTTTGTTCCTAGAATATCTGATAGGGTTTTCCAGGTCTTTTTTATATCACCTTTTAAGTTGGATAATCTGTTCTCATAATACAATTTTTTAGCCCTTTGGCTAATCTATTCAATATATAGCTACAAACTGACATAGTGCCAGACAAGTGGAAAATGGCAAATGTAATACCTATTTACAAGGCAAGTGACAGGATCTTAGCTTCAAACTATAGACCAATAAGCCTTACCTCCATAGTTGGTAAATTTTTAGAATCAATTATTGCCGAATGAATTCGTAGCCATCTTAAAAGGCATAAATTGATTAATGAATCTCAGCATGGCTTTACAAAGGGGCGTTCCTGTCTTACGAATTTACTAACTTTTTTCACTAAGGTATTTGAGGAGGTAGATCATGGTATTGAATATAATATTGTGTATATGGACTTCAGTAAGGCTTTCGGTAGAGTTCCACATCAGAGGCTATTGAGGAAACTTAAGGCACACGAGTAGGAGAAATTTTTTCCTGGGTAGAGGCATGATTGACAAATAGGCAGCAGAGAGTTTTCATAAATGGGGAGAAATCAGAATGGGAGCACGTCACAAACGGTGTTCCACAAGGGTCAATGTTGGGCCCCTTGTTGTTCACAATTTACATAAACGACGTAGATGAGGGAATAGTGACATAAGCAAATTTGCTGATGACACCAAAAGAGGCCGTCCAATTCATTCTAATGAAGACATTAGAGCACTCCAGCATGATTTGAATAGAATGATGCAGTGGTCGGAGAAGTGGCAGATGCACTTTAATGTAGGCAGATGCAAAGTTCTAAATGATAGAGAAAAAATAACCCTACCACATATAAGGTAAATAATGTAGATCTTAATATTACGGATTGTGAAAAGGATTTAGAAGTTCTGGTTAGCAGCAATCTAAAACCAAGACAACAGTGAATGAGTGTTCGCAATAAAGCTAACAGAATTCTTGGGTTTATATCAAGAAGTATAACTAATAGAAGTCCTCAGGTTGTTCTTCAACTCTATACATCCTTGGTTAGGCCTCATTTAGATTATGCTGCACAGTTTTGGTCACCGTATTACATAATGGATATAAATGCTCTGGTAAACGTACAAAAGAGGATGACAAAGTTGATCCCATGTATCAGAAATCTTTCCTATGAGTAAAGACTGAGGGCCCTGAATCTGCACTCTCTAGAAACGCATAGAATTAGGAAGGATATGATTGAGGTATATAAATGGATAACAGAAATTAAAAAAGGGGGTGTAAATAGCTTGCTAAAAAATATCTAACATAGACAGGACTCGCAGCAATGGTTTTTAGTTGGAAAAATTCAGATTCAGGAAGGATATAGGAAAGCACTAGCTTGGTAATGGAATTGTAGATGAGTGGAACAAACTCCTGAGTACGTTCACGCATGCTTGCTGGAAGTCCAAGCCCCTCGCACACAAAACCTCCTTTACCCCATCCCTCCAACCCTTCCTAGGCCGACCCCTACCCCGCCTTCCCTCCACTACAGATTTATGCACTCTCGAAGTCATTCCGTTTTGTTCCATTCTCTCTACATGTCCAAACCACCTCAACAACCCCTCCTTAGCTCTCTGGATAATAGTTTTGGTAATCCCACACCTTCTCCTAATTTCCAAACTTCGAATTCTCTGCATTATATTCACACCACACATTGCCCTCAGACATGACATATCCACTGCCTCCAGCCTCCTCCTCGTTGCAACATTCATCACCCATAATGAAAACCCATACGAGAGTGTTGGTACAACTATACTCTAATACATTCCCCTCTTTGCTTTCATGGACAAAGTTCTTTGTCTCCACAGACTCCTAAGTGCATCATTCACCCTTTTTCCCTCACCAATTCTATGATTCACCTCATCCTTCAAAGACCCATCTGCTGACACTTCCGCTCCTAAATATCTGAATACATTCACCTCCTCCATACTCTCTTCCTCCAATCTGATATCCAGTCTTTCGTCACCTAATCTTTTTGTTATCCTCATCACCTTACTCGTTCCTATATTCACTTTAAATTTTCTTCTTTTACATACCCTACCAAATTCATCCACCAACCTCTGCAACTTCTCTTCAGAATCTCCCAAAAGCACAGTGTCATCAGCAAAGAGCAACTGTGACAACTCCCACTTTGTGCTTGATTTTTTATCTTTTAACTCTACACCTCTTGCCAAGACCCTCGCATTCACTTCTTTTACAACCCCGTCTATAAATATATTGAACAACCACGGTGACATCACACATCCTTGTCTAAGGCCTACTTTTACTGGGAAATTGTCTCCCTCTCCCCTACATACTCTAACCTGAGCCTCACTATCCTCACAAAAACTCTCCACTTCTTTCAGTAACCTACCTCCTATACCATACATCTGCAACATCTGCCACATTGCCCCCCTATCCACCCTGTCATACGCCTTTTCCAAATCCATAAATGCCACAAAAACCTCTTTACCCTTATCTAAATACTGTTCATCTATATGTTTCACTGTAAACACTTGGTCCACACACCCCGTACCTTTCCTAAAGCCTCCTTGTTCATCTGCTGTCCTACTCTCCATCTTACTCTTAATTCTTTTAATAACAAGTCTACCATACATTTTACCAGGGATACTCAACAGACTTATTCCCCTATATTTTTTGCACTCTCTTTTATCCCCTTTGCCTTCATACAAAGGAACTATGCATGCTCTCTGCCAATCCCTAGGTACCTTACCTTCTTCCATACATTTATTAAGTAATAGCACCAACCACTCCAAAACTATATCCCTATCTGCTTTTAACATTTCTGTTTTTATCCCATCAATCCCAGCTGCCTTACCCCTTTTCATTCTACCTACTGCCTCACGAACTTCCCCCACACTCACAACTGGCTCATCCTTACTCCTACAAGATGTTATTCCTCCTTGCCCTATGCACGAAATCACAGCTTCCCTATCTTCATCAACATTTAACAATTGCTCAAAATATTCCGTCCATCTTCCTGTTACCTCTAACTCTCCATTTAATAACTCTCCTCTCCTATTTTTAACTGTCAAATCCATTTGTTTCCCAGGCGTCCTCAACTTATTAATCTCACTCCAAAACTTTTTTTTATTTTCAACAAAATTTGTTGATAACATCTAACCTACTCTCTCATTTGCTCTCTTTTTAGATTTCTTCACGACTCTCTTAACCTCTCTTTTCCTCTCCATATACTCTTCACTCCTTGCATAACTTCTACTTTGTAAAAACCTCTCTTATGCTAACTTTTTCTCCCTTACTTCTCTCTTTACATCATTCCACCAATCGCTCTTCTTCCCTCCCGCACCCACTTTCCTGTAACCACAAACTTCTGCTGAACACTCCAACACTACATTCTTAAACCTGCCCCATACATCTTCAACCCCATTGCCTATACTCTCACTAGCCCATCTATCCTCCAATAGTTGTTTATATCTTACCATCTTACCCTAACTGCTTCCTCTTTTAGTTTATACATCTTCACTTCTCTCTTACTTGCTGTTCCATTTTCCTTCTTTTTTATGTTCTTATAAAATGCCACAGTTTTTCAACTGTCTTGTAGCGAAGAGAAAACGAGTTAATAGATCTTAATCGACAGTTGAGAAATTCCTGCATTTTATGAATCATGATGTTCATTTATGACAATGGTAAATTTAGGAAAAAAATAGCTACAAGGCGGTACATGAAGGCCAGTAGCCTATAATTTCACTGCGACTTCATAACGTTGTTATTGAAGAGTCATTCACTTACCTTAGTGCGTTTATGCAAATGTTAATATGTTAGTAATTGATAATACATTTTGAAAAGTACAGTGAATAAACGTAACAATGAATGGATAATCTTGCAGCACTGCAATGATCAGTGTTTGTGCTGCAAGGTTCTGGGAACTCCACAGTGTACGTCGTTATATATATATAAATTGTTCTCCTCCACTGAGTCTCAGGTTAAGTAACAAATGTGACTAAATTAACTGTTTCTTGTATATCATTCACTACCTGCAGTGTTTTCATAGAGCTTTGACATCATCAGGGCTAAAATGTGAGGATACGGAAGCTGATGTTTATATACAAATTGAGAAGGGACTCTAAAATTTATATATACTTTCCTTCCTTCTTATTGCATAGTCGAGATTATGATGAAAGAAGACCAAATATAATGTGAATACATTACCTAGTGTATATACACCGTGCATCAGCTGGCCTTTAAAACTATATTTTGTAATAAATTAATGAGTCACAGGTTCTGGGTTGACGGGTTCTGCAGCTGCCCGTGAGAGCGACTCCGGTTGCTCTTCCTTTCCATTATCAAGGTTACAACATAAGAGGAACTGGATATAATGTGCATACACTACCTACTTCATATACATTATGAGTCAGTTTAATTGATAAAGTCATCTTTTGTGATAAACAAGGATATTTTTCAGAGTCGGCAGTGATTACATCTGTTCCTCCTTCCCTCCCTCTCACCACTCTCTGCCCCTTACTACTAGCATAACAAGCGATGACACAGTAGGCACAGAGCCACAGGAAAATAATATAAAGCTCGAGGCTTTACACGCATGAGTGCTTCGTCAGGAGCCATGGTATATAAGGACATGGGAAAACCGAGGAAAACAAGATTCAAAATTTTGCTATCAGGTGCCTAAACACTGGTATCATCCCAGTCACTAAACACCACTAACATAGCCCCACTTTACAAAGGTAACAGTAAAGCAACAACAACAAAAACCCAGACCGATAGTGCTAACATCACACATTATCAATATCTTTGCAAGACTTTAAGAAGCAAGATTGCCAGTCACATGGAATCACAGCAGCTGCATAACCCAAGGCAGTACGGGTTTAAAACGGGTAGCTCCTTCATTTCGAAATTGATGGATCATTATAACATGTTCTTAGACACAGTGGGAGATAATCAAAGTGCAGATGTAGTGTGCACAGACTTTGCAAGATCCTTCGACAAGTGTGATCATGATGTAATAGCACATAAAATGTGTGAAAAATTACTGGGAAAGTGGTCAGATGGATGTTTAACTTCTTAACAAAACAGAACCCAGAGAGTAATAGTAAACAGAGTGTAATCGTGGGCTGCCACAGTGAAAAGTTCTGTTCCCTCACTCCTCTTTCTCATTCTTATATCTAATATCAGCACGGACTGATGAAGCCACTCTCACTGTGTGGCGAAACGTTTCCTCAATAAAGATACCAAAGTTTTGCAAATGTGTCTAATTTATCAACTTGTTGATTCTCTGAACATTCCTGTCAGACACAGCAACATCTTGGGATCTTAATACAGGGAATTCTTCACGTGCCTAACATTCAGGCATGACCTACTGCCACGTATGGATTTGACAAGCGTGATACCACTTATGACTTCTTCACCTCACCTGTCTACAGTATATCAGCCACTTCTTCGCGCATATGCTGTATTCTTTTTAAGATTGATGGACTGATTACATCGACTCAAGCTGAGGGACTGATTGCCTCAAATTCCTCCTGTTCTTCATCATTCTCCTTTGTATGAACTGGTGAAGCCACTTTGTGGCGAAACGTTTCCTCAATAAAGACGCCGGACCACATCTGGACCTTCTTCAGGCTTATATACAATTTCTTATCGGGAAGAAGCATCATTCCCACCTTCAACGGCAAGTCGGCAGAGCCATTTACACCAACAGCGGGAGTGCCACAGGGTTTGTGCCTCAGCTCTATACTCTTTAACATATATGTAAATGACCTCCCCCAACTTGAATTCAACGATACCATCATCACCCAATTTGCTAACGATGTTATCCATGTACTTTCATCCACTCCCATATCTGGAAAAAAAAAAAAAGGCATGCAAGGGCAATAGAGGAAATGAATGCGGAACTGTGAAGAACAGCCAACTGTGAGAATCATTGCCAATCCAGACGAAGTCCTCATCAGCACCATTGGATGTTTTGCCACAGCTAGGAGGGGGGGGGGGGGTTATCTTCATCAGAGGTACACCTATCGCCATCAGAAACCCGAGCAAGATCCTGGGATATGAGATCAACAGATTAGTCCACTCCACCTCTCACAGATCCAAAAAGGTGAACTTAGCAAAGGTCTGCCTCAGCCAACTATACAGGTTTAATCAAGTCCGTTCCCACATGAAGACGCACCTGTACAAGATGATGATAAGACCTATGCTTGAGTATCCTTGGGTGCCTATGTCACTAACAACGAAATCCAACTTGTTACAGCTACAAAGAGTCCAGAACAGAGTTCTCCCCTCTATCACAGGCACCTGGCGGAGAAACAGAATCTTGATGGAAGATCTACACATGAAACAGGGGATCGACGCAATAAATGCCAGGAAAGATAAACTAAAGAAGAGACAATTATATGACATGCAAGAACTATATGTACCAGACAAAGAAAAACCCTCCCCAACCAACAAACATCACCGACTATATCATCAGTACACCTCCCCACAGGATGTCTCTCCAACAGAGTCCGACGTTTATTCGTAAGGAGAACTTCCCGAGATCATAGACCCTGAGTGATCTCCCCGAAGATATAGAAGAATAGGTACCATCAGAGCCATTCTATGCCCAGTAAGGATCAAACCACCCCAATCTATGGAGACCTTACTTCTAACTAATTAACACATCTAACCATGAACATCTGTGAACCCCCTACGGCAGGACACCACCTCAGAAACAGCTCAACCGACCAACAACTCCAGGAAAACAATCAACTTCCATCAAGCGCCCTGTAATCAACCTCCTGAGCGAGGAAAAAAAGGCAATAACAAATCATATACTTACTACCAACTCAGTGCCATGCATGTATGCAGCCTGTATGGATGTGTGCCGTTGATGGGTAGTGTGGTATACCCCATCATAGGTATCTCACGTATAATACTACTACAAAAACAGTCCTTTATTAAAATACACCAAATGGTTAGCCACTTACCTTTATTACCCCCTCTCCCCTCCCCCACCCATCCTTTTCCCATATTTCATCCTTACCTGTCCTTCCTATCCCAATCTTACCAAACCTCTGGTTATAAATCGCCTATCGCGGTCTCAAACCTGAACTCTGAAATTACTCCAAATGAGAGCAAGAGGCTTGGCACACGGTGTAACATACATCCATTGTAAACATGGAGCACGATAAGTATACTGAGAGAGAACTTATTAAATGTAAGACAACCGAGACTTTTCTATATGCTCCCTTTGTGATTAAGGGGAATTGCTAACAACCCACCAAGACACACCTTGAAGATTACACGGAGTTTACCTGGAGAGGGTTTCGGGGGTCAACGCCTCTGCGGCCCGGTCTGAGACCAGGCCTCATGGTGGATCAGGGAATAATCAACCAGGCTACTGATCAATCAGGCTGTGGCGCGTACGTTGGACTGCGTACATCCGGCATCAACAGCCTGGTAGATAAGGCCAGCAATCGGAGGGGCATGGTCTCGCCGGGTCACCATCTGGAAAAGACCTAGGCCGGGACAAGACCGGCAAACTTACTACAGGCTTGGTCTGGGACAGGCAACCTACAGGTGTGTGGCAGTATCACGTAGCTTATTCTTTCATTACAACACTGATGATTGATGACACACTGATGATTGATGACACACTGATGATTGATGACACACTGATGATTGATGACACACTGATGATTGATGACACACTGATGATTGATGACACACTGATGATTGATGACACACTGATGATTGATGACACACTGATGATTGATGACACACTGATGATTGATGACACACTGATGATTGATGACACACTGATGATTGATGACACACTGATGATTGATGACACACTGATGATTGATGACACACTGATGATTGATGACACACTGATGATTGATGACACACTGATGATTGATGACACACTGATGATTGATGACACTCTGATGATTGATGACACACTGATGATTGATGACACACTGATGATTGATGACACACTGATGATTGATGACACTGATGATTGATGACACACTGATGATTGATGACACACTGATGATTGATGACACACTGATGATTGATGACACACTGATGATTGATGACACACTGATGATTGATGACACTCTGATGATTGATGACACACTGATGATTGATGACACACTGATGATTGATGACACACTGATGATTGATGACACACTGATGATTGATGACACACTGATGATTGATGACACACTGATGATTGATGACACACTGATGATTGGTGACACACTGATGATTGATGACACACTGATGATTGGTGAAGTCTTATATTTATGATGGTTCACAGAACCGACAAGTTGATAAATTAACCACATATGCAACTCTTGGGTATCTTTAATGAGGAAACGTTTCGCCACACAGTGGCTTTATCAGTCAATACAAAGGAGAATGGTGAAGAACAGGAGGAGTTTGAGGTAATCAGTCCCTCAGCCTTGAGTCGATGTAATCAGTCCATCAGTCTTGAAAAGAATACAGCACATTCTGAATACAGCATTTTCAGTGGCTTCATCATATTGACTGATGAAGTCACTGTGTGGCGAGACGTTTCCTCATTAATTATACCCAAGTGTTGCACATGTGGCTAATTTACCAAGTCATATGTTTGATATATAGCTTCCATTATACTCAAGGACGCTTTTTAACATCATCTGACTAGGCTGCCGTATCAATATATAAAGTTAATGGTTGAAAATTCTCATGAGATCCAAAACAGATGTTAGTATAGGGAATTTGGGCCTCTATTCTTAAATAAGACTTCAGGTTAAACCTGAACACCTTATTTGTAGTACATGTAGTGTCTGCACACCGTCTCTCCTATTGTAACTGTACAGCTGATGTACCTACCTGATCTTAGCAACTACATCAAACACAAGAACAAACGTGGACACCCCAGAAAGCAGGGAGAAGCTCAGCAGGTTAACCAGCCGTTATGGTTACTACTACATGCCCTGTAGCTACATTAATACCAGACTCTGTCACTTTTCCACAACAAATGAACAGCTTTAATGTCTCCAAATATTTGTTAAAGAAGTTCTTGTCCAGGTTGGACACTGCTATCACGTTATATCAATCAATGTAAACTACCTACAACCTACTACTCACCTTACTTCACCTGGCCCTGTCTCTCTGTGTCTATGTATCTCTGTTGTTTTAGTACCTCTGATGACGCCACTAGTGCGAAGTATTTCTTTCAACAAACGCCATAACTGTAAGCACGTATCTTTCTCCGCGAAGCTTCGGAAATGAGAGGCAATTAAGTTTGAGTAGAGGAAGGGACAGACGACCCATACGTCTTGGTTCCCGAGTCCTTCAGCAGCATGACGGCACCTGCCTCACTTGAAGAAAAAAACTTTGTTAGAAACATCTTGTACAGTTAATTTAAAGCTGAAATAATTAATTAAATGATTGATAACTGAATAACGACGATGGATATTTTATGAGTTTTTTTTTTTACTCACTTGTGTCCGAGTCTGTGTGACAGCGAATGACTGCTGGGAACTATCATGTGTCCTCGACCCGGCACTGTGACAGTGAGTGCTGGGAACTATCATGTGTCCTCGACCCGGCACTGTGACAGTGAGTGCTGGGAACTATCATGTGTCCTCGACCCAGCACTGTGACAGTGAGTGCTGGGAACTATCATGTGTCCTCGACCCGGCACTGTGACAGTGAGTGCTGGGAACTATCATGTGTCCTCGACCCGGCACTGTGACAGTGAGTGCTGGGAACTATCATGTGTCCTCGACCCGGTACTGTGACAGTGAGTGCTGGGAACTATCATGTGTCCTCGACCCGGCACTGTGACAGTGAGTGCTGGGAACTATCATGTGTCCTCGACCCGGTACTGTGACAGTGAGTGCTGGGAACTATCATGTGTCCTCGACCCGGTACTGTGACAGTGAGTGCTGGGAACTATCATGTATCCTCGACCCAGCACTGTGACAGTGAGTGCTGGGAACTATCATGTGTCCTCGACCCGGTACTGTGACAGTGAGTGCTGGGAACTATCATGTGTCCTCGACCCAGCACTGTGACAGTGAGTGCTGGGAACTATCATGTGTCCTCGACCCGGTACTGTGACAGTGAGTGCTGGGAACTATCATGTGTCATCGACCCAGCACTGTGACAGTGAGTGCTGGGAACTATCACGTATCCTCGACCCAGCACTGTGACAGTGAGTGCTGGGAACTATCATGTGTCCTCGACCCGGTACTGTGACAGTGAGTGCTGGGAACTATCATGTGTCATCGACCCGGTACTGTGACAGTGAGTGCTGGGAACTATCATGTGTCCTCGACCCAGCACTGTGACAGTGAGTGCTGGGAACTATCATGTGTCCTCGACCCGGTACTGTGACAGTGAGTGCTGGGAACTATCATGTGTCCTCGACCCAGCACTGTGACAGTGAGTGCTGGGAACTATCATGTGTCCTCGACCCGGTACTGTGACAGTGAGTGCTGGGAACAATCATGTGTCCTCGACCCGGCACTGTGACAGTGAGTGCTGGGAACTATCATGTATCCTCGACCCAGCACTGTGACAGTGAGTGCTGGGAACTATCATGTGTCCTCGACCCAGCACTGTGACAGTGAGTGCTGGGAACTATCATGTGTCCTCGACCCGGTACTGTGACAGTGAGTGCTGGGAACTATCATGTGTCCTCGACCCGGCACTGTGACAGTGAGTGCTGGGAACTATCATGTATCCTCGACCCAGCAATGTGACAGTGAGTGCTGGGAACTATCATGTATCCTCGACCCAGCAATGTGACAGTGAGTGCTGGGAACTATCATGTGTCCTCGACCCAGCAATGTGACAGTGAGTGCTGGGAACTATCATGTGTCCTCGACCCGGCACTGTGACAGTGAGTGCTGGGAACTATCATGTATCCTCGACCCAGCACTGTGACAGTGAGTGCTGGGAACTATCATGTGTCCTCGACCCAGCACTGTGACAGTGAGTGCTGGGAACTATCATGTGTCCTCGACCCAGCAATGTGACAGTGAGTGCTGGGAACTATCATGTGTCCTCGACCCAGCAATGTGACAGTGAGTGCTGGGAACTATCATGTGTCCTCGACCCGGTACTGTGAGAGTGAGTGCTGGGACCCATCATGTGTCCTCGACCCGGCACTGTGACAGTGAGTGCTGGGAACCATCATGTGTCCTCGACCCGGCACTGTGACAGTGAGTGCTGGGAACTATCATGTGTCCTCGACCCGGCAATGTGACAGTGAGTGCTGGGAACTATCATGTGTCCTCGACCCGGCACTGTGACAGTGAGTGCTGGGAACTATAATGTATCCTCGACCCAGCAATGTGACAGTGAGTGCTGGGAACTATCATGTGTCCTCGACCCAGCAATGTGAGAGTGAGTGCTGGGAACTATCATGTGTCCTCGACCCAGCAATGTGACAGTGAGTGCTGGGAACTATCATGTGTCCTCGACCCGGTACTGTGACAGTGAGTGCTGGGAACCATCATGTGTCCTCGACCCGGCACTGTGACAGTGAGTGCTGGGAACTATCATGTGTCCTCGACCCGGCACTGTGACAGTGAGTGCTGGGAACTATCATGTGTCCTCGACCCGGCACTGTGACAGTGAGTACTGGGAACTATCATGTGTCCTCGACCCGGCACTGTGACAGTGAGTGCTGGGAACTATCATGTGTCCTCGACCCGGCACTGTGACAGTGAGTGCTGGGAACTATCATGTGTCCTCGACCCGGCACTGTGACAGTGAGTGCTGGGAACTATCACGTGTCCTCGACCCGGCACTGTGACAGTGAGTGCTGGGAACTATCATGTGTCCTCGACCCGGCACTGTGACAGTGAGTGCTGGGAACTAGCATGTGTCCTCGACCCGGTACTGTGACAATGAGTGCTGGGAACTATCATGTGTCCTCGACCCGGCACTGAGAGAGTGAGTGCTGGGAACTATCATGTGTCCTCGACCCGGCACTGTGACAGTGAGTGCTGGGAACTAGCATGTGTTCTCGACCCAGCACTGTGACAGTGAGTGCTGGGAACTATAATGTGTCCTCGACCCAGCACTGTGACAGTGAGTGCTAAGAACTATCATGTGTCCTCGACCCAGCACTGTGACAGTGAGTGCTGGGAATTATCATGTGTCCTCGACCCAGCACTGTGACAGTGAGTGCTGGGAACTATCATGTGTCCTCGACCCGGCACTGTGACAGTGAGTGCTGGGAACTAGCATGTGTCCTCGACCCGGCACTGTGACAGTGAGTGCTGGAAACTATTATGTGTCTTCGACCCAGCACTGTGACAGTGAGTGCTGGGAACTAGCATGAGTCCTCGACCCAGCACTGTGACAGTGAGTGCCGGAACTGTAATGTGTCCTCGACCCAGCACTGTGAAAGTGAGTATTGGGAACTATCATGTGCCATCGACCCAGCACTGTGACAGTGAGTGCTGGAAACTATCAGGTGTCCTCGACCCAGCACTGTGACAGTGAGTGCTGGGAACTATCATGTGTCCTCGACCCAGCACTGTGACAGTGAGTGCTGGGAACTATCAGGTGTCCTCGACCCAGCACTGTGACAGTGAGTGCTGGGAACTATCATGTGTCCTCGACCCAGCACTGTGACAGTGAGTGCTGGGAACTATCAGGTGTCCTCGACCCAGCACTGTGAGAGTGAGTGCTAGGAACTATCATGTGTCCTCGACCCGGCACTGTGACAGTGAGTGCTGGGAACTATCATGTGTCCTCGACTCGGTACTGTGACAGTGAGTGCTGGGAACTATCATGTGTCCTCGACCCGGCACTGTGACAGTGAGTGCTGGGAACTATCATGTGTCATCGACCCGGTACTGTGACAGTGAGTGCTGGGATCTGTCATGTGTCCTCGACCCGGTACTGTGACAGTGAGTGCTGGGAACTATCATGTGTCCTCGACCCGGTACTGTGACAGTGAGTGCTGGGAACTATCATGTGTCCTCGACCCGGTACTGTGACAGTGAGTGCTGGGAACTATCATGTGTCCTCGACCCGGTACTGTGACAGTGAGTGCTGGGAACTATCATGTGTCCTCGTCCCGGCACTGTGACAGTGAGTGCTGGGAACTATCATGTGTCCTCGACCCGGTACTGTGACAGTGAGTGCTGGGAACTATCATGTGTCCTCGACCGGGCACTGTGACAGTGAGTGCTGGGAACTATCATGTGTCCTCAACCCTGCACTGTGACAGTGAGTGCTGGGAACTATCATGTGTCCTCGGCCCAGCACTGTGACAGTGAGTGATGGGAACTATCATGTGTCCTCGACCCGGCACTGTGACAGTGAGTGATGGGAACTATCATGTGTCCTCGGCCCAGCACTGTGACAGTGAGTGATGGGAACTATCATGAGTCATCGACCCAGCACTGTGACAGTGAGTGCTGGGAACTATCATGTGTCCTCGGCCCAGCACTGTGACAGTGAGTGATGGGAACTATCATGAGTCATCGACCCAGCACTGTGACAGTGAGTGATGGGAACTATCATGTGTCCTCGACCCAGCACTGTGACAGTGAGTGCTGGGAACTACCATGTGTCCTCGACCCGGCACTGTGACAGTGAGTACTGAGAACTCTCATGTGTCCTCGACCCAGCACTGTGACAGTGAATGTTGGGAACTATCATGTGTCCTCGACCCGGAACTGTGATAGTGAGTGCTGGGAACTATCATGTGTCCTCGACCCAGCACTGTGACAGTGAGTGCTGGGAACTATCATGTGTCCTCGACCCAGCACTGTGACAGTGAGTGCTGGGAACTATCATGTGTCCTCGACCCGGCACTGTGACAGTGAGTGCTGAGAACTATCATGTGTCCTCGACCCAGCACTGTGACAGTAAGTGCTGGGAACTTCAATGTGTCCTCGACCCGGTACTGTGACAGTGAGTGCTGGGAACTATTATGTGTCTTCGACCCGGCACTGTGACAGTGAGTGCTGGGAACTAGCATGTGTCCTCGACCTGGCACTGTGACAGTGAGTGCTGGGAACTATCACGTGTCCTCGACCCAGCACTGTGATAGCGAGTGCTGGGAACTATCATGTGTCCTCGACCCGGCATTGTGACAGTGAGTGCTGGGAACTAGCATGTGTCCTCGACCCGGTACTGAGACAATGAGTGCTGGGAACTATCATGTGTCCTCGACCCGGCACTGAGACAGTGAGTGCTGGGAACTATCATGTGTCCTCGACCCGGCACTGTGACAGTGAGTGCTGGGAACTAGCATGTGTCCTCGACCCAGCACTGTGACAGTGAGAGCTGGGAACTATAATGTGTCCTCGACCCAGCACTGTGACAGTGAGTGCTGGGAACTATCAGGTGTCCTCGACCAAGACCTGTGACAGTGAGTGCTGGGAACTATCATGTGTCTATCGACCCAGCACTGTGACAGTGAGTGCTGGGAATTATCATGTGTCCTCGACCCAGCACTGTGACAGTGAGCACTGGGAACTATCATGTGTCCTCGACCCGGTACAGTGACAGTGAGTGCTGGGAACTATCATGTGTCCTCGACCGGGCACTGTGACAGTGAGTGCTGGGAACTATCATGTGTCCTCGACCGGGCACTGTGACAGTGAGTGCTGGGAACTATCATGTGTCATCAACCCTGCACTGTGACAGTGAGTGCTGGGAACTATCATGTGTCCTCGGCCCAGCACTGTGACAGTGAGTGATTGGAACTATCATGTGTCCTCGGATCGGCATGACAGTGAGTGCTGGGAACTATCATGTATCCTTGGCCCAGCACTGTGACAGTGAGTGATGGGAACTATCATGAGTCATCGACCCAGCACTGTGACAGTGAGTGCCGGGAACTATCATGTGTCCTCGACCCAGCACTGTGACAGTGAGTGCTGGGAACTACCATGTGTCCTCGACCCGGCACTGTGACAGTGAGTACTGAGAACTCTCATGTGTCCTTGACCCAGCACTGTGACAGTGAGAGCTGGGAACTATCATGTGTCCTCGGCCCAGCAGTGTGATAGTGAGTGCTGGGAACTATCATGTGTCCTCGACCCAGCACTGTGACAGTGAGAGCTGGGAACTATCATGTGTCCTCGACCCAGCACTGTGACAGTGAGTGCTGGGAACTATCATGTGTCCTCGACCCAGCACTGTGACAGTGAGAGCTGGGAACTATCATGTGTCCTCGACCCGGCACTGTGACAGTGAGTGCTGAGAACTATCATGTGTCCTCGGCCCAGCACTGTGACAGTGAGTGCTGGGAACTATCATGTGTCCTCGACCCGGTACTGTGACAGTGAGTGCTGGGAACTATTATGTGTCTTCGACCCGGCACTGTGACAGTGAGTGCTGGGAACTAGCATGTGTCCTCGACCTGGCACTGTGACAGTGAGTGCTGGGAACTATCACGTGTCCTCGACCCAGCACTGTGACAGTGAGTGCTGGGAACTATCATGTGTCCTCGACCCGGCATTGTGACAGTGAGTGCTGGGAACTAGCATGTGTCCTCGACCCGGTACTGTGACAATGAGTGCTGGGAACTATCATGTGTCCTCGACCCGGCACTGAGACAGTGAGTGCTGGGAACTATCATGTGTCCTCGACCCGGCACTGTGACAGTGATTGCTGGGAACTAGCATGTGTCCTCGACCCAGCACTGTGACAGTGAGTGCTGGGAACTATAATGTGTCCTCGACCCAGCACTGTGACAGTGAGTGCTGGGAACTATCAGGTGTCCTCGACCCAGACCTGTGACAGTGAGTGCTGGGAACTATCATGTGTCTATCGACAAAGCACTGTGACAGTGAGTGCTGGGAATTATCATGTGTCCTCGACCCGGCACTGTGACAGTGAGTGCTGGGAACTATCATGTGTCCTCGACCCGGCTCTGTGACAGTGAGTGCTGGGAACTAGCATGTGTCCTCGACCCGGCACTGTGACAGTGAGTGCTGGGAACTATTATGTGTCTTCGACCCGGCACTGTGACAGTGAGTGCTGGGAACTAGCATGAGTCCTCGACCCGGCACTGTGGCAGTGAGTGCTGGGAACTATCATGTGTCCTCGACCCAGCACTGTGACAGTGAGTGCTGGGAACTATCATATGTCCTCGACCCAGCACTGTGACAGTGAGTGCTGGGAACTATCATGTGTCCTCGACCCAGCACTGTGACAGTGAGTGCTGGGAACTATCATGTGTCCTCGACCCGGTATTGTGACAGTGAGTGCTGGGAACTATCAGGTGTCCTCGACCCAGCACTGTGACAGTGAGTGCTGGGAACTATCATGTGTCCTCGACCCAGCACTGTGACAGTGAGTGCTGGGAATTATCATGTGTCCTCGACCCAGCACTGTGACAGTGAGTGCTGGGAACTATCATGTGTCCTCGACCCGGCACTGTGACAGTGAGTGCTAGGAACTAGCATGTGTCCTCGACCCGGCACTGTGACAGTGAGTGCTGGGAACTATTATGTGTCTTCGACCAGGCACTGTGACAGTGAGTGCTGGGAACTAGCATGTGTCCTCGACCCGGCACTGTGGCAGTGAGTGCTGGGAACTATCATGTGTCCTCGACCCAGCACTGTGACAGTGAGTGCTGGGAACTATCATGTGTCCTCGACCCGGTATTGTGACAGTGAGTGCTGGGAACTATAATGTGTCCTCGACCCAGCACTCTGACAGTGAGTGCTGGGAACTATCATGTGTCCTCGACCCAGCACTGTGACATTGAGTTCTGGGAACTATTATGTCTTCGACCCGGCACTGTGACAGTGAGTGCTGGGAACTAGCATGTGTCCTCGACCCGGCATGACAGTGAGTGCTGGGAACTATCATGTGTCCTCGACCCAGCACTGTGACAGTGAGTGCTGGGAACTATCATGTGTCCTGGACCCGGCACTGTGACAGGGAATGCTGGGAACTATCATGTGTCCTCGACCCAGCACTGTGACAGTGAGTGCTGGGAAATATCAGGTGTCCTCGACCCAGCACTATGACAGTGAGTGCTGGGAACTTTCATGTGTCCTCGACCCAGCACTGTGACAGTGAGTGCTGGGAACTATCATGTGTCCTCGACCCAGCACTGTGACAGTGAGTGCTGGGAACTATCATGTGTCCTCGACCTGGTACTGTGACAGTGAGTGATGGGAACTATTATGTGTCTTCGACCCGGCACTGTGACAGTGAGTGCTGGGAACTATCATGTGTCCTCGACCCAGCACTGTGACAGTGAGTGCTGGGAACTATTATGTCTTCGACCCGGCACTGTGACAGTGAGTGCTGGGAACTATCATGTGTCCTCGACCCAGCACTGTGACAGTGAGTGATGGGAACTATTATGTCTTCGACCCGGCACTGTGACAGTGAGTACTGGGAACTAGCATGTCCTCGACCCGGCATGACATTGAGTGCTGGGAACTATCATGTGTCCTCGACCCAGCACTGTGACAGTGAGTGCTGGGAACTATCATGTGTCCTCGACCCGGCACTGTGACAGTGAGTGCTGGGAACTATCATGTGTCTTCGACCCGGTACTGTGACAGTGAGTGCTGGGAACTATCATGTGTCCTCGACCCGGCACTGTGTCAGTGAGTGCTGGGAACTATCATGTGTCCTCGACCCGGCACTGTGACAGTGAGTGCTGGGAACTAGCATGTGTCCTCGACCCAGCACTGTGACAGTGAGTACTGGGAACTATAATGTGTCCTCGACCCGGCACTGTGAAAGTGAGTGCTGGGAACTATCATGTGCCATCGACCCAGCACTGTGACAGTGAGTGCTGGAAACTATCAGGTGTCCTCGACCCAGCACTGTGACAGTGAGTGCTGGGAACTATCATGTGTCCTCGACCCAGCACTGTGACAGTGAGTGCTGGGAACTATCAGGTGTCCTCGACCCAGCACTGTGACAGTGAGTGCTGGGAACTATCATGTGTCCTCGACCCAGCACTGTGACAGTGAGTGCTGGGAACTATCAGGTGTCCTCGACCCAGCACTGTGACAGTGAGTGCTGGGAACCATCATGTGTCCTCGACCCGGCACTGTGACAGTGAGTGCTGGGAACCATCATGTGTCCTCGACCCGGCACTGTGACAGTGAGTGCTGGGAACTATCATGTGTCCTCGACCCGGCAATGTGACAGTGAGTGCTGGGAACTATCATGTGTCCTCGACCTGGCACTGTGACAGTGAGTGCTGGGAACTATAATGTATCCTCGACCCAGCAATGTGACAGTGAGTGCTGGGAACTATCATGTGTCCTCGACCCAGCAATGTGACAGTGAGTACTGGGAACTATCATGTGTCCTCGACCCGGTACTGTGACAGTGAGTGCTGGGAACCATCATGTGTCCTCGACCCGGCACTGTGACAGTGAGTGCTGGGAACTATCATGTGTCCTCGACCCGGCACTGTGACAGTGAGTGCTGGGAACCATCATGTGTCCTCGACCCGGCACTGTGACAGTGAGTGCTGGGAACTATCATGTGTCCTCGACCCGGCAATGTGACAGTGAGTGCTGGGAACTATCATGTGTCCTCGACCTGGCACTGTGACAGTGAGTGCTGGGAACTATCATGTGTCCTCGACCCAGCAATGTGACAGTGAGTGCTGGGAACTATCATGTGTCCTCGACCCAGCAATGTGACAGTGAGTACTGGGAACTATCATGTGTCCTCGACCCGGTACTGTGACAGTGAGTGCTGGGAACCATCATGTGTCCTCGACCCGGCACTGTGACAGTGAGTGCTGGGAACTATCATGTGTCCTCGACCCGGCACTGTGACAGTGAGTGCTGGGAACTATCATGTGTCCTCGACCCGGCACTGTGACAGTGAGTACTGGGAACTATCATGTGTCCTCGATCCGGCACTGTGACAGTGAGTGCTGGGAACTATCATGTGTCCTCGACCCGGCACTGTGACAGTGAGTGCTGGGAACTATCATGTGTCCTCGACCCGGCACTGTGACAGTGAGTGCTGGGAACTATCACGTGTCCTCGACCCAGCACTGTGACAGTGAGTGCTGGGAACTATCATGTGTCCTCGACCCGGCACTGTGACAGTGAGTGCTGGGAACTAGCATGTGTCCTCGACCCGGTACTGTGACAAAGAGTGCTGGGAACTATCATGTGTCCTCGACCCGGCACTGAGACAGTGAGTGCTGGGAACTATCATGTGTCCTCGACCCGGCACTGTGACAGTGAGTGCTGGGAACTAGCATGTGTCCTCGACCCAGCACTGTGACAGTGAGTGCTGGGAACTATAATGTGTCCTCGACCCAGCACTGTGACAGTGAGTGCTGGGAACTATCAGGTGTCCTCGACCCAGCACTGTGACAGTGAGTGCTGGGAACTATCATGTGTCCTCGACCCAGCACTGTGACAGTGAGTGCTGGGAATTATCATGTGTCCTCGACCCAGCACTGTGACAGTGAGTGCTGGGAACTATCATGTGTCCTCGACCCGGCACTGTGACAGTGAGTGCTGGGAACTAGCATGTGTCCTCGACCCGGCACTGTGACAGTGAGTGCTGGAAACTATTATGTGTCTTCGACCCGGCAATGTGACAGTGAGTGCTGGGAACTAGCATGAGTCCTCGACCCAGCACTGTGACAGTGAGTGCTGGGAACTATAATGTGTCCTCGACCCAGCACTGTGAAAGTGACTATTGGGAACTATCATGTGCCATCGACCCAGCACTGTGAAAGTGACTATTGGGAACTATCATGTGCCATCGACCCAGCACTGTGACAGTGAGTGCTGGAAACTATCAGGTGTCCTCGACCCAGCACTGTGACAGTGAGTGCAGGGAACTATCATGTGTCCTCGACCAAGCACTGTGACAGTGAGTGCTGGGAACTATCAGGTGTCCTCGACCCAGCACTTTGACAGTGAGTGCTGGGAACTATCATGTGTCCTCGACCCAGCACTGTGACAGTGAGTGCTGGGAACTATCAGGTGTCCTCGACCCAGCACTGTGACAGTGAGTGCTGGGAACTATCATGTGTCATCGACCCGGCACTGTGACAATGAGTGCTGGGAACTATCATGTGTCCTCGACCCGGTACTGTGACAGTGAGTGCTGGGAAGTATCATGTGTTCTCGACCCGGTACTGTGACAGTGAGTGCTGGGAACTATCATGTGTCCTCGACCCGGTACTGTGACAGTGAGTGCTGGGAACTATCATGTGTCCTCGACCCGGTACTGTGACAGTGAGTGCTGGGAACTATCATGTGTCCTCGACCCGGTTCTGTGACAGTGAGTGCTGGGAACTATCATGTGTCCTCGTCCCGGCACTGTGACAGTGAGCACTGGGAACTATCATGTGTCCTCGACCCTGTACTGTGACAGTGAGTGCTGGGAACTATCATGTGTCCTCGACCGGGCACTGTGACAGTGAGTGCTGGGAACTATCATGTGTCCTCAACCCTGCACTGTGACAGTGAGTGCTGGGAACTATCATGTGTCCTCGACCCAGCACTGTGACAGTGAGTGCTGGGAACTATCATGTATCCTTGGCCCAGCACTGTGACAGTGAGTGATGGGAACTATCATGAGTCATCGACCCAGCACTGTGACAGTGAGTGCTGGGAACTATCATGTGTCCTCGACCCAGCACTGTGACAGTGAGTGCTGGGAACTACCATGTGTCCTCGACCCGGCACTGTGACAGTGAGTACTGAGAACTCTCATGTGTCCTCGACCCAGCACTGTGACAGTGAATGCTGGGAACTATCATGTGTCCTCGACCCGGAACTGTGATAGTGAGTGCTGGGAACTATCATGTGTCCTCGGCCCAGCACTGTGACAGTGAGTGATGGGAACTATCATGTGTCCTCGACCCAGCACTGTGAAAGTGAGTGCTTGGAACTATCATGTGTCCTCGACCCAGCACTGTGACAGTGAGTGCTGGGAACTATCATGTGTCCTCGACCCGGCACTGTGACAGTGAGTGCTGAGAACTATCATGTGTCCTCGACCCAGCACTGTGACAGTAAGTGCTGGGAACTTCAATGTGTCCTCGACCCGGTACTGTGACAATGAGTGCTGGGAACTATTATGTGTCTTCGACCCGGCACTGTGACAGTGAGTGCTGGGAACTACCATGTGTCCTCGACCTGGCACTGTGACAGTGAGTGCTGGGAACTATCACGTGTCCTCGACCCAGCACTGTGACAGTGAGTGCTGAGAACTATCATATGTCCTCGACCCGGCATTGTGACAGTGAGTGCTGGGAACTAGCATGTGTCCTCGACCCGGTACTGTGACAATGAGTGCTGGGAACTATCATGTGTCCTCGACCCGGCACTGAGACAGTGAGTGCTGGGAACTATCATGTGTCCTCGACCCGGCACTGTGACAGTGAGTGCTGGGAACTAGCATGTGTCCTCGACCCAGCACTGTGACAGTGAGTGCTGGGAACTATAATGTGTCCTCGACCCAGCACTGTGACAGTGAGTGCTGGGAACTATCATGTGTCTATCGACCCAGCACTGTGACAGTGAGTGCTGGGAATTATCATGTGTCCTCGACCCAGCACTGTGACAGTGAGTGCTGGGAACTATCATGTGTCCTCGACCCGGCTCTGTGACAGTGAGTGCTGGGAACTAGGATGTGTCCTCGACCCGGCACTGTGACAGTGAGTGCTGGGAACTATTATGTGTCTTCGACCCGGCACTGTGACAGTGAGTGCTGGGAACTAGCATGAGTCCTCGACCCGGCACTGTGGCAGTGAGTGCTGGGAACTATCATGTGTCCTCGACCCAGCACTGTGACAGTGAGTGATGGGAACTATCATATGTCCTCGACCCAGCACTGTGACAGTGAGTGCTGGGAACTATCATGTGTCCTCGACCCAGCACTGTGACATTGAGTGCTGGGAACTATCATGTGTCCTCGACCCGGTATTGTGACAGTGAGTGCTGGGAACTATCAGGTGTCCTCGACCCAGCACTGTGACAGTAAGTGCTGGGAACTATCATGTGTCCTCGACCCGGCACTGTGACAGTGAGTGCTGGGAATTATCATGTGTCCTCGACCCAGCACTGTGACAGTGAGTGCTGGGAACTATCATGTGTCCTCGACCCGGCACTGTGACAGTGAGTGCTGGGAACTAGCATGTGTCCTCGACCCGGCACTGTGACAGTGAGTGCTGGGAACTATTATGTGTCTTCGACCCGGCACTGTGACAGTGAGTGCTGGGAACTAGCATGTGTCCTCGACCCGGCACTGTGGCAGTGAGTGCTGGGAACTATCATGTGTCCTCGACCCAGCACTGTGACAGTGAGTGCTGGGAACTATCATGTGTCCTCGACCCGGTATTGTGACAGTGAGTGCTGGGAACTATAATGTGTCCTCGACCCAGCACTCTGACAGTGAGTGCTGGGAACTATAATGTGTCCTCGACCCAGCACTCTGACAGTGAGTGCTGGGAACTATCATGTGTCCTCGACCCAGCACTGTGACAGTGAGTGCTGGGAACTATCATGTGTCCTGGACCCAGCACTGTGACAGTGAATGCTGGGAACTATCATGTGTCCTCGACCCAGCACTGTGACAGTGAGTGCTGGGAAATATCAGGTGTCCTCGACCCAGCACTATGACAGTGAGTGCTGGGAACTTTCATGTGTCCTCGACCCAGCACTGTGACAGTGAGTGCTGGGAACTATCATGTGTCCTCGACCCAGCACTGTGACAGTGAGTGCTGGGAACTATCATGTGTCCTCGACCCGTTACTGTGACAGTGAGTGATGGGAACTATTATGTGTCTTCGACCCAGCACTCTGACAGTGAGTGCTGGGAACTATCATGTGTCCTCGACCCAGCACTGTGACAGTGAGTGCTGGGAACTATCATGTGTCCTCGACCCAGCACTGTGACAGTGAGTGCTGGGAACTATCATGTGTCCTCGACCCAGCACTCTGACAGTGAGTGCTGGGAACTATCATGTGTCCTCGACCCAGCACTGTGACAGTGAGTGCTGGGAACTATCATGTGTCCTCGACCCAGCACTGTGACAGTGAGTGCTGGGAACTATCATGTGTCCTCGACCCGTTACTGTGACAGTGAGTGATGGGAACTATTATGTGTCCTCGACCCAGCACTGTGACAGTGAGTGCTGGGAACTATCATGTGTCCTCGACCCAGCACTGTGACAGTGAGTGATGGGAACTATTATGTGTCTTCGACCCAGCACTCTGACAGTGAGTGATGGGAACTATCATGTGTCCTCGACCCAGCACTGTGACAGTGAGTGCTGGGAACTATCATGTGTCCTCGACCCAGCACTGTGACAGTGAGTGATGGGAACTATTATGTGTCTTCGACCCAGCACTGTGACAGTGAGTGCTGGGAACTATCATGTGTCCTCGACCCAGCACTGTGACAGTGAGTGCTGGGAACTATCATGTGTCCTCGACCCGGCACTGTGACAGTGAGTGCTGGAAACTATCAGGTGTCCTCGACCCAGCACTGTGACAGTGAGTGCTGGGAACTATCATGTGTCCTCGACCCAGCACTGTGACAGTGAGTGCTGGGAACTATCATGTGTCCTCGACCCAGCACTGTGACAGTGAGTGATGGGAACTATTATGTCTTCGACCTGGCACTGTGACAGTGAGTGCTGGGAACTAGCATGTCCTCGACCCGGCATGACATTGAGTGCTGGGAACTATCATGTGTCCTCGACCCAGCACTGTGACAGTGAGTGCTGGGAACTATCATGTGTCCTCGACCCGGCACTGTGACAGTGAGTGCTGGGAACTATCATGTGTCTTCGACCCGGTACTGTGACAGTGAGTGCTGGGAACTATCATGTGTCCTCGACCCGGCACTGTGTCAGTGAGTGCTGGGAACTATCATGTGTCCTCGACCCGGCACTGTGACAGTGAGTGCTGGGAACTAGCATGTGTCCTCGACCCAGCACTGTGACAGTGAGTACTGGGAACTATAATGTGTCCTCGACCCGGCACTGTGAAAGTGAGTGCTGGGAACTATCATGTGCCATCGACCCAGCACTGTGACAGTGAGTGCTGGAAACTATCAGGTGTCCTCGACCCAGCACTGTGACAGTGAGTGCTGGGAACTATCATGTGTCCTCGACCCAGCACTGTGACAGTGAGTGCTGGGAACTATCAGGTGTCCTCGACCCAGCACTGTGACAGTGAGTGCTGGGAACTATCATGTGTCCTCGACCCAGCACTGTGACAGTGAGTGCTGGGAACTATCAGGTGTCCTCGACCCAGCACTGTGACAGTGAGTGCTGGGAACTATCATGTGTCCTCGACCCAGCACTGTGACAGTGAATGCTGGGAACTATCATGTGCCCCCGACCCAGCACTGTGACAGTGAGTGCTGGGAACTCTCATGTGTCCTCGACCCGGCACTGTGACAGTGAGTGCTGGGAACTATCATGTTTCCTCGACCCAGCACTGTGACAGTGAGTGGTGGGAACTATCATGTGTCTTCGCCCCAGCACTGTGACAATGAGTGCTGGGAACTATCATGCGTCCTCGACCCAGCACTGTGACAGTGAGTGCTGGGAACTAGCATGTGTCCTCGACCCGGTACTGTGACAGTGAGTGCTGGGAACTATCATGTGTCCTCGACCCGGTACTGTGACAGTGAGTGCTTGGAACTATTATGTGTCTTCGACCCGGCACTGTGACAGTCAGTGCTGGGAACTAGCATGTGTCCTCGACCCGGTACTGTGACAGTGAGTGCTGGGAACTATCATGTGTCCTCGACCCAGCATTGTGACAGTGAGTGCTGGGAATTATCATGTGTCCTCGACCCGGCACTGTGGCAGTGAGTGCTGGGAACTAGCATGTGTCCTCGACCCTGTACTGTGACAGTGAGTGCTGGGAACTATCATGTGTCCTCGACCCAACACTGTGACAGTGAGTGCTGGGAACTATCATGTGTCCTCTACCCAGCACTGTGACAGTGAGTGCTGGGAACTGTAATGTGTCCTCGACCCAGCACTGTGACAGTGAGTGCTGGGAACTCTCAGGTGTCCTTGACCCTGCACTGTGACAGTGAGTGCTGGGAACTATCATGTGTCCTCGACCAAGTGTGAGGGAAAAGTTCAATAGATTGGAGTAGCGAGGGAGTATATAGTAACAGTAGTTTGATTGCTGGCTGCTTGTTAATTTAGGGTCAGTCTAGCTCCCGCTATCCCTTCCCCTCCTTCTTCACCTCCCCCCTCGAAAGGTGACGTGTGGGGCTCCGGTCCAAACGGTAATCACTAGACTCACAGCTCCCAGCACTACTGTAAGTACATGCCTGCCTTGTATTCTAGTGGATTTATTGGTTGAAAGCTTCACTTTTGACCAATAATAAACTTAGTCCTTTCAGTCTTGCTCTAAGTTGACTGTTGTAATAATCACCACATCTTTTAGGTATTGTACTTATCATGGTGAGTGATTTCTTAAGCAGTGGGTAGCCTGTCTATCTTTCCAGCTTGGATGACAGAGAGGGTCACCTGCCAATCAACGAGTAGAACTGATGGAGATGGACTAACGTCCTGAGACTTCCCCTTTTTGGATTTAATTACCTGTGCACCTGTATGAAATTGCAGGACGTAACCCCTCATCATTGCAGCAGTAAAGAACCTGCTTTTCTGTCATCGGGATATAATACTCACGGCTATACTGTGAAGAACGAACCGGTAGGTTGTAACCAACACCTGCGACCTCCCCCCCCATCATCAGCAATGGCTACGATTTCAACAACACACAGTGTCACCAACACCAGACACCCAAGTTTTATATTAGCGTTGAATTCAGTTATCATTTATATTTTTCATTTTTCATTTTCTTTAACGTAGGATTAATATTTCATATTTAAGTGTTTTATATTTTACATTTTCTAAATAATAAAGTGTTTATGTTTGTCAGTTTTTATTCTTTTTCTATACATTAATTTTCCTGAGGAGGAGCCAACCTTGGTAATACTGTCTGAAGTTGTTACATGGCTGAGTAAGCCTGTGACACTGTGACAGTGAGTGCTGGGAACTGGCATGTGCCCTCGACCCAGCACTGTGACAGTGAGTGCTAGGAACTAGCATGTGTCCTCGACCCAGCACTGTGACAGTGAGTGCTGGGAACTGGCATGTGTCCTCGACCCAGCACTGTGACAGTGAGTGCTGGGAACTAGCATGTGTCCTCGACCCAGCACTGTGACAGTGAGTGCTGGGAACTAGCATGACAGTGGTAGATGTAATTATGGATTACAATATGTTATCGTAGTCAAGTCTTCCATATAACTACTTAGACTTACATTGGACTGGATTGTTTATTATACTCACTGTGACATTCCACACGTGCTGGAGTTTTCTAAGTAATTTTATACCCCCTGTATGCAACCCACGACACTAGGCAAACACAGGTACCTATTTTTTTTTACTGAAGAATGAGACACTTATGTAATATACGGGAATCTTTATTGAGGAAACGTATCGGCACACAGTGGCTTCATCAGTCCAATACAAAGAAGAACTGTGTAAAGAGAAGAAGAGATTGAGGTAATCAGTCCCTCAGCCTGCGGTCCACCAGTCTTGAAGAAAGTACAGCATATGGTCGGAGAAGTGGCTTATATACTGTAGTCAGGTGAGTGGAACCAGAAGGAGGCAGAGTCACAGTGGAACCATCTACTATGCCATTTCTTCAAGACTGATGGACTAAACACAGGAACACATCAGTGAAAGGGGATGGATTGAAGTGGGACTTGGACGTGAGTTAATAGAATTCTCAAAACTTATTCCTTGGGGTAGCATTGAAAATGGGTTGGGAAAATATTTTTGTTAGTGGGTTTGGATTTGAGAAGAACCTGCCTAGTATGGGCCAGTAGGTCTGCTGCAGTGTTCCTCATTTCTTATGATTTTATGGAACACAGAGGAGGGTGATGTGGGGTGGGTGGGGGATGACTGGGTAGTTATGTACCCAAGGAAACCATCACCAACACAAACACACACTGCCCCTGACACTCCCTCCATACCACCCTCCAACCCTCCCTACCACCCTTCCTCCCTCCCAAAAACAAACCCACCCTCCCTCCGTCCCAACCAACCTTCCACCCTCCCCCTCTCTCAGCCTAATAATAGCCGTTCCTGTTTGAATGCTTGGTAATGTGTTGTGTACCATAATAGTAACTCCATGGTGACACCCGGCATACAGCATTTTACTCTCTCAATGCCCTAATTTCTTACATAAGAACATAATAAAGGAGGAACACTGCAGCAGGCCTGTTGGCCTATACTAGGCAGGTCCTTTACAATTCATCCCACTAACAAAACATTTGCCCAACCCAATTTTCAATGCTACCCAAGAAATAAGCTCAGTGGTGACCTGTACTTAACCAGTGGTGACCTGTACTTAACTCAGTGGTGACCTGTACTTAACTCATTGGTGACCTGTACTTAACTCAGTGGTGACCTATACTTAACTCAGTGGTGACCTGTACTCTGTGAAGAAGTGTCTTGTTTGCTCCCGTGGACTGAACAAAGATGTCCTCCATCGAGCAACTTTACCAGCAACTTAAGGAAGAATTGAGGGCAGCAAAGATGGAGATACGGCGATTGACCGAGGAAAACAAGAGGATTCGTAGTAGTCTTCCTGTTTCGAGTCCTCAGGTCAAGAAGGGATCGTGGTCAGTGGCTGGACAGCAGGGGACGACGAAATTGACGATCAAGAAGACGAATGGAAAGCCAGAAACGATGAAGAAGAAAGAGACTGCTGTGGAAACTCCTGTGGAAACCTCCAACACATTCTCGGTGCTACCCGACGAATGTGAGTCGACTACTGGGATCGTCACTACTAACGACAACAAGGAAGGTAAGAATATTGTTGTTGTTGTTGGGGATAGCCAGGTTAGATACATGGATAGGGCATTCTGCTTGAAGGACAGGAGTAGGAGACAAAGGGTATGCTTTTCTGGGGCTGGGATGGAGGACATTGTTAGCTGGCTTGACAACATCATGAATGGTAATGGGATCAATCCTGTTGTTTGCCTCAGTGCTGGAGGCAATGATGTAGGCAAGCGTAGAAGTGAGGATTTAGTTAGAAAGTTCAGGACAGCTATAGACATAATTAGGAAGAAGGGGGGGCGCCCTGTTATATGTGGCATTTTGCCAAGAAGAGGTGTTGGTAATGAATGGTTGTCCAGAGCAATTGGTATTAATTGTTGGCTGGATAAACACTGTAAGGATAATGCAGTACCATTCATTGACAACTGGGACAACTTCTATGGCCGAAATGACATGTATGCCAGGGATGGGGTTCACTTATCCAGGGCAGGTGTGGGTTTTCTTGCTAACTCAGTTGAGGGGGTTGTTAGGACTTTAAATTAGGATTAGTTAGAGGTATGGGTTTAGAAATGATTAATAATGAGTATGGATATATTGACTTATGCTCTGATATTAAGAATCTTAATAGTAACTGTCATGGAGTAACTCTGGGTAATGATAATTTCAGAAATTGTGTAAAAACAAAGATGAATAGGAAAAATGTGCAGAAGAAAAAACATATGATGGTATTTTATGCTAACAGTCGAAGTGCAAGAAATAAAATTAATGAACTACGTTTGGTAGCATGTGCTGGGAACTTTGATATCATTGCATTAACTGAAACGTGGTATGATTTAAAGAGTCGGGATATGACTGCTGAGTGTAATATTCAGGGATTTAAGTTGTTCAATGTGGATAGATGTAATGGGAAGGGGGGAGGAGTTGCATTGTATGTTCGAGAAAATATTAATTGTTGCATAAAAAGAGGTATAAAAATAGATGGAGCAGTAACAGAGTCTGTTTGGGTAGAGTTCGTGGAGGGTCAAGAAAAACTAATTCTAGGTGTAATATACCGACCTCCAGGGTTGGATCACGATAGAGGGAGACTTCTTTGGGACGAAATTGTTAGGGCTTCTGGACACAGTAACATAGTCATAGTAGGGGACTTTAACTTTAGTCAAATTGACTGGAATTCTTTGACAGGTAATCTAGAGTCCAGTGACTTTATGGAAACAGTTCAGGACTATTTTCTGAAACAGAGCATAACTGAGCCTACCAGGGGTAATAATTTGCTAGACCTAATCTTGTCAAATAAGGAAACACTCGTGAATAATCTGGAGATCACTGAAGAGCTTGGCGCAAGTGATCACAAATCCATCACTTTCAGCATTAATTGGGAATGCAAGAATAATGATAATACAGTAAAAATCCCTGATTTTCGTTCTGCCGATTATAATGGACTTAGGGAACATCTGTCTAATCTTGATTGGGGTTATCTAGCTAATGATTTTATTGACGATAATCATACTTATGAATATGAAGGGATCTGCTTTTATGATTGTTTTCTTAACAATGTACACAGTACCCAGAGTATATACATTCCCCAGAGAGAAATTAGGTCTAATAATAACGATCCCAAATGGGTTAACAGGAGGCTAAAGCATCTATTAGGGGAGAAAAGGGGAATTTATAGGCGCATCAGAAGAGGAGAGGTTAACCTTACTGACCAATATGTTCAGCTTAAAAGAGAAGTAAAAAAAGGCAATTAGAAAGGCTAAACGTGACTATGAAATTAGAGTTGCTAATGAATCAAAGACTAATCCAAAGGGGTTCTTTCAAGTGTACAGGACGAAGGTGAAGGAAAAAGTAGGACCTCTGAAAACTGGGAATGGACAGCTGAGGGATAATGAACTGGAAATGTGTTCCTTATTTAATGACTACTTTTTGTCAGTTTTTACACAGGAAGATGTAAATGAGATTCCAGTAATTAACAATTATTTAGTTCTTGATGATTTTAAGTTAACTAATATTACTGTCACGATGGACATGGTTATTAAACAGATAGACAAACTGAAACAAAATAAGTCCCCGGGACCCGATGAGTTGTTTTCAAGGGTACTTAAGGAATGCAAGATGGAGCTTAGTCAGCCATTAACGAGTGTGTTCAATGCGTCCATCCTTACCAGTGTTGTGCCAGAGTTGTGGAAGATGGCTAATGTGGTTCCTGTGTGGTGACGTGTACTTAGCTCAGTGGTGACGTGTACTTAGCTCTGTGAAGACCTGTTTGTGTGCTCTCTGTGAATCTGAACCAGGATGCCCTCTCTTGAGCAGCTTTACCAGCAGCTGAGAGAAGAGCTCAGAGTTGCTAAGCTGGAGATACAGCGATTAACGGAGGAGAACAAGAGGATTCGTAGTAATCCTCCTGTTGTGAGTCCCCAGGTTAAGAGGGGAGCTTGGTCAGTGGCCGGGCAACATGGAACCAAGCTGAAGATCAAGAAAACGGTTGGAGAGGCAGAAACAACGAGAAACCAGAAGACTACCGTGGAAACTTCCAACTCATTCTCGGTGCTACCTGACGAATGTGAGTGTTCTACTGGGAATGCCACAACGAGCACCAAGGAAGCATTGGCAGACGTGAGTGAGACATCCCTAGAAACCCCAACGAAGACCATCGACAACGTCTTGACGAATTCTACAAGTGGTGTAATGCTACCTGGCGAATGTGAGTCGACTACTCGGAGCATCACGACGGACGACGCCAAGGAAGGTAAAAACATTGTTGTTGTTGGGGATAGCCAGATTAGGTACATGGATAGGGCATTCTGCTTGAAGGATAGGAGTAGGAGGCAGAGAGTGTGTTTTCCTGGGGCTGGGATGAAGGATATTGTTAGCCGTCTGGATGACATCATGAGAGGTAATGGGAGCAATCCTATTATCTGTCTCAGTGCTGGAGGCAACGATGTTGGCAGACATAGGAGTGAGGACCTGAATGGCAGGTATAGGTCAGCAATAGAGATAATTAGGAGGAAGGGTGGGAAACCTGTCATATGTGGCATTTTGCCAAGGAGAGGAGTTGGAAATGAATGGTTGTCCAGAGCAATTGGTGTCAATTGCTGGCTGGACAAATACTGTAAGGAAAATGCGGTAACATTCATTGACAACTGGGACCTCTTCTATAGCAGAAATGACATGTATGCCAGGGACGGGGTTCACTTATCTAGGTGTGGGGTGGGAGCACTGGCCAACGCAGTGGAGGGAGCTGTTAGGTCTTTAAACTAGGAATAGTTAGTGGTATGGGTTTTTGCAGGAAAACTGTGAAGTCTCAGGGTAGTAATATGAGTACTAGGAGAACTAGTAATAGGCAAAATGAGGTGGATATTGGAAAGCCAGTGGCACTAATTGACAAGGACAGTAGTGGAATAACAGAAAGGAGCAGGAAGGGTAAAGAGAGAGGAGGGTCTTTAAATATTTATTACACAAATAGTCGCAGTGCTAGGAATAAGATGGACGAGTTGAGAATAGTTGCTAGTGCAGGTAACATAGATGTATTTGCCATTACTGAGACGTGGTTTAATTCAAAAAGTCGGGACATGCCTGCAGAATTTCACATCCAGGGTTTTAAATTGTTCCAAGTAGATAGAAGTGTCGGAAAGGGGGGTGGGGTGGCATTGTATGTCAGAAATCGCTTGAACTGTTGCATAAAAACGGGTATTAAGTCTGAAGTAACACATACAGAGTCTGTTTGGATAGAATTTTCAGAGGGGCATGAAAAATTAATTTTAGGTGTGATATACCGTCTCCCAAATTTAGATAGGGACCAGGGGAGACTACTGTGGAAGGAAATTGTTAGGGCCACAAGGCACGATCATGTAGTAATTCTAGGAGACTTTAACTTTAGTCATATTGATTGGAATTTCTTGACTGGGAATTTAGAATCATACAACTTCTTAGAAGTAGTTCAGGATTGTTTTTTGAAGCAGTTTGTGACAGAACCTACAAGGGGTAATAACCTGCTTGACTTAGTTCTGGCAAACAACGAATCCCTTGTTAATAATTTAGAAGTTTCAGAGGAACTGGGTGCTAGCGACCACAAATCAATTACATTTAGCATTGAATGGAAGTATGATAGTAGGGATAACTCAGTAACAGTCCCAGATTTTCGCTTACCAGATTACGATGGGCTTAGAGAACACTTATCATCTGTTGACTGGGGTAACGAAGAGAGCTATCAATATGACAGTTTTCTGAACACAATACATGCTGCTCAAAGAACGTTTATCCCTTATAAAGAAATTAGATCAAATAGAAATGACCCAAAATGGATGAATAATAGGCTGAAATATCTACTAGGGCATAAGAAAGGAATTTATAGGCGTATTAAAAGAGGCGAGGGTCATCTTATGAATCAGTATATTGACATTAAGAGGGACATTAAAAAGGGGATAAGAAAAACTAAAAGGGACTATGAAATTAAAGTTGCTAGGGATTCTAAAACTAACCCAAAAAGTTTTTTCCAGGTATATAGAACAAAAGTCAGAGATAAGATAGGTCCCCTTAAAAATAACTATGGGCATCTTACTGACAAAGAGAATGAAATGTGCTCCACTTTAAATAATTATTTTCTCTCGGTTTTTACAAAGGAAGACACTAATAATATTCCGGTAATTAATTTTTATAGTGGGCCAGAAGAAGATAAATTATGTAACATCACAGTCACTAGTGAAATGGCTGTGAAGCAGATAGACCGACTGAAGCAAAATAAGTCACCGGGTCCTGATGAGGTTTTTTCAAGGGTTCTTAAGGAATGCAAAATGGAAGTCTGTGAACCACTAACTAATATTTTTAATTTATCTCTTCAAACAGGTGTAGTGTCTGATATGTGGAAGATGGCTAATGTAATTCCTATTTTTAAAACAGGGGACAAGTCGTTACCGTCAAATTACCGCCCAATAAGCCTGACCTCAATTGTAGGCAAATTACTAGAGTCAATTATAGCTGAGATTATAAGAAACCATCTCGATAAGCATAGCCTGATTAATGATACTCAGCATGGATTCACAAGAGGCCGGTCTTGTCTAACTAATTTATTAACTTTCTTCAGTAAAGCTTTTGAGGCTGTTGACCACGATAAAGAATTTGATATTATTTACTTAGATTTTAGTAAGGCATTTGATAGAGTTCTGCACCAAAGACTGTTGAAGAAAGTAGCAGCTCATGGCATTGGGGGAAGGGTGCTCTCGTGGATCGAATCATGGCTCACAGACAGGAAGCAGAGTGTCCATAAATGGGGTTAAATCCGAGTGGGGATCAGTAACAAGTGGCCGTTGTTGTTTATAATATATATCAATGATCTTGATGAAGGAATTACTAGTGATATGAGCAAATTCGCCGATGACACGAAGATAGGTAGAATAATTGATTCAAACGTAGATGTTAGGGAACTTCAGGAGGATTTAGACAAACTCTACTCTTGGTCAGAAAAGTGGCAGATGCAGTTCAATGTAGATAAATGCAAGGTTCTGAAGCTCGGGAGTGTCCATAACCCTAGCACTTATAAGTTAAATAATGTAGAACTTATCCATACAGATTGCGAAAAGGACTTGGGGGTTATGGTAAGCAGCAACCTTAAACCAAGACAGCAATGCCTAAGCGTACGTAATAAGGCAAATAGATTACTGGGATTTATATCAAGAAGTGTAAGCAACAGAAGTCCAGAGGTCATACTGCAGCTTTATACATCATTAGTAAGGCCTCACCTAGATTATGCAGCTCAATTCTGGTCTCCATATTACAGAATGGACATAAATTCGTTAGAAAACATTCAACGTAGGATGACTAAATTAATACATAGCATTAGAAATCTTCCTTATGATGAAAGATTGAAGACTCTTAAGTTACATTCACTTGTTAGACGAAGAATGAGGGGAGACCTGATCGAAGTGTATAAGTGGAAGATAGGTATTAATAAAGGGGATATTAACAAGGTCTTGAGGATATCTCTCCAAGAGAGAACCCGCAGTAATGGATTTAAATTAGATAAGTTTAGATTTAGAAAGGACATAGGAAAGTATTGGTTTGGAAATAGGGTAGTTGATGAGTGGAACAGTCTACCTAGTTGGGTTATTGAGGCTAGGACTTTGGGTAGTTTCAAATTTAGGTTGGATAAGTACATGAGTGGGAGGGGTTGGATTTGAGTGGGACTTGCACATCGGAGCTTGTTTCTTGGGTGGCATTGAAAGTTGGGTTGGTCAAATGTTTGTTAGTGGGATGAATTGTAAAGGACCTGCCTAGTATGGGCCAACAGGCCTGCTGCAGTGTTCCTCCTTTAAACCCATTGCTGCGAGTCCTGTCTATGTTAGATATTTTTAGCATGCTATTTAATTCCTGTTTTCCATTTATACACCTCAGTCATATCTCCCCTAATTATGCGCCTTTCTAGAGAGTGCAGATTCAGGGTCCTCAGTCTATCCTCATAGGGAAGATTTCTGATACATGGGATCAACTTTGTCATCCTCCTTTGTACGTTTTCCAGAGCATTTATATCCATTCTGTAATATGGTGACCAAAACTGTGCAGCATAGTCTAAATGAGGCCTAACCAAAGATAAATAGAGTTGAAGAACTTCCCGAGGACTTCTATTATTTATACTTCTTGCTATGAAGCCAAGGATTCTGTTAGCTTTATTGCAAACGCTAATGCACTGTTGTCTTGGTTTTAGATTACTACTAACCAGAACTCCTAAATCCTTTTCGCAATCCATTATATTAAGATCTACATTGTTTAGTTTATATGTGGCATGGTTATTGTCCTGTCCAACATTTAGAACTTTGCATGTGTCTATATTAAAGTGCATCTGCCACTTCTCCGACCACTGCATAAGTCTATTCAAATCATGCTAGAGTGCTCTAATGTCCTCATTAGAATGAACTGGACGGCCTATTTTGGTGTCATCAGCAAATTTGCTTATGTAGCTATTTATTCCCTCATCTATGTCATTCATGTAAATTGTGAACAACAAGGGACCCAACACTGACCCCTGTGGAACACCATTTTTGACGTGCCCCCATTCTGATTTCTCCCCATTTATGCAAACTCTCTGCTGCCTATTCGTCAACCATGCCTCTACCCAGGAAAAAAATTCTCCTCATATTCCGTGTGCCTTAAGTTTCCTCAATAGTCTCTGATGTGGAACTCTACCGAAAGCCTTACTGAAGTCCATATACACAATATTATATTCAATACCATGATCTACCTCCTCAAATACCTTAGTGAAGAAAGTTAATAAATTCATAAGACAGGAATGCCCCTTTGTAAAACCATGCTGAGATTCATTAATCAATTTATGCCTTTCGAGATGGCTACGAATTGCTTCGGCAGTTATTGATTCTATAAATTTTCCCACTATGGAGGTAAGGCTTATTGGTCTATAGCTCGAAGCTAAGGACCTGTCACCTGCCTTGTAAATAGGTATTACATTTGCCATTTTCCATTTATCAGGCACTATGCCAGTTTGTAGTGATATGTTGAAAAGATTAGCAAAAGGTATGCTAAGTTCCTCTTTACATTCCTTTAAAACCTTTTCAAACAGTTCATCAGGGCCTGGGGATTTGTTAAGTTTTAATTTCTCTATTTGTCTGAGAACCACATCACTAGTTACCGCAATCGTGCATAGTTTATTATCGTCCTGTTCTACATAATCTATTATTTCTGGAATTTCGTTACTGTTTTCCTGGGTAAAAACTGAGAGGAAGTAAATATTGAAAATTTCACATATATCCTTATCACTATCAGTGATCTGACCTGAGTTACTTTTAAATGGTCCAGTCTTGCCCCTAATCTTACTTCTCTATACCTGAAAGAACCCTTTTGTGTTAGTCTTCGAATCCCTTGTGACCTTAGACTCATAATCCCTTTTTGCTTTTCTTATTCCTTTTTTTTATTTCTCTCTTTAACTGAATATATTGATTTCTTAACTGCCCATCCCCTCTTTTGAAACGCCTATATATGCCTCTCTTTTGACCAATTAGATGTTTTAATTTATTGTTCATCCATTGGGGATCATTTTTGTTAGGTCTAATTTCCCTACTCGGAACAAAAGTTGTCTGGGCAGCTAGAACTATGCTCTGAAAAAAGTCATATTGGCAACCAAGATCACCTACCTGACCCATAGTCAGGACATCCCCATTTAGCCCACCCAGGTAATTTTTGAGTCCCATGAAATCGGCAAAGCAAAAGTCTGGGACAGAGATTTGATTGCAGTTGTCCGGGTAACTCCATGATATATTGAAACTAAGTGATTTGTGATCGCTTTCCCCAAGCTCATCATTAACCTCAAGATTATTAACTAGTGATTCTTTGTTGGCAAGAACCAAGTCAAGTAGACTGTTTCCTCTAGTTGGTTCTGTCACAAACTGTTTAACAAGTAATCCTGAACCGTATCAAGAAAGTCACTAGACTCAAGATTTCCTGTCACATTGTTCCAGTCAATTTGCCTAAAGTTAAAATCTCCCATTATCACAGCATTTTCATATCTAGATGCCTTATGAATTTCGTCCCATAGCAGCTTACTGCTCTCCCTATCAAGGTTTGGGGGCCTATAAATCACACCCAAAATTAACTTTCACAACCCTCGAGAAACTGTAGCCAAACAGATTCTGTGTCTGATGTTTCTAATCTTATATCTTGTCTGACACAATTTAAATTTTCTCTGACATACATCACCACTCAACCACCCTTCCTGTTGACCCTATCAGTATGGAATAGTTTATAACCCTGTATGTTGCATTCAGAAGGCATTTCTCTATCTTTCAAGTTACACGAGGTCTCTGTTATAGCAATAATATCTATATTACCTGCACTTGCAAGTAATCTTAGCTCATTTATCTTATTTCTTAGACTCTTACTATTTGTATAGTAAACCTTAAGGGAGCTAGTCACTCGTTGCCCTCTACTATCTCTCTTTGTTTGTTGGTCATCTGCTTTGCCTGTACTAGCAACTATATTTTGAATATTGCCTTTTAGACATATCCCTGAGGTATCCTGGTTATTTCTGCTGCTTTCAACCCTAGTACTGCATACGAAAGGTATATAATACCGACAAGATGAGATTAAGACACATGCGCAACATCTGGGTATCAGAATCTCCACGACTATGGTGCTCTTCGCACCTACTCCTAGGTTGAGGGACTGATTACCTCATCTTCTGTACATAGTTCTACTGTCTTCAAGTTATGTCCTAGAATTTGTATTGATAAAGCCACTGGATGGCGAAACGTTTACAATAAAGATACCCAGATGTTGCGCATGTGTCTTAATCTCACCTAGTACTGCAGGCTGATTGTCTCCCACAGACACCCATACCTCTATATTCTATCAGTTTAAAGTCCTAGACATGTCACCAATAACCCCCTCAGTCTAAATGGCTAATGCAACCACTCCAGCCCCAGAGAGATGAACCCCATCCCTTGCTTATATATCATGTTTGCCATAGAATTTGTCTCAGTTATCTATGAATGGGACTGCAAGTTCCTTGCCGTACACTTGTCTAGCCAGCAAATTATACCAATTACCCTAGACATCCATTCATTGCCCACTCTCCTTCTAGGCAAGATGCTACACATGATTTGGATCCCCCCCCCCTTACACCTGACTACATCTATGACTGACCTATACTTATCCAGCAGCTCCTGTCTCCTGCCATTCCCGTTGTCATTTCCACCAGCACTAAGACAGATAAGGGGCCTGTTCCCATTGTCTGACATATTATTATCCAACCTGCTGACTGTGTCACCATCACCAGCTCCTGGGAGACACACCCTTTGTCTGACCTTTCTATCTCTATTACAAAAAGCACGGTCCTTATATCTTACCTGAGAATCTCTCACAATCAGAATATTCTTACCTTGATAGGCAGGGGAGTCAGTGGTACCTTTAATATCACTAACTACTGAAATACACTTGTCCTGGAGAACAGAGAATTGATTTCCTACCTTCACATCTTCTCTATTAACCTTCCTTATCATCCTTCTTCCTGAATTGTGAACCACATGCCACTTAAAGCGGCTGCCACTCTCCAAATCACTGCTGGTAACTTTTTCCTCCTCACCCTCTACAACCATCTCACACTCCCAAACCCATCTAGATAAAGCTTCAGCCTCCTATTTCCCTCATGAAGGAGTAGAATCTCCTTTTTTAACACTTTAACCTGAGATTCTAAAACACTACAGTAAGCCATGGTGCTAGGTAACACCCCACACTAATCCCAGACAGCTTAGGACAGGTATGACCACACGTGATCACTGACCTCAGCGTACTGAGGACCCATCTTCCACTTATATACATCGATCATGTCTCCCCTCATCCTTCGTCTTACGAGTGAATGTAATTTAAGGGTTTTCAATCTTTCTTCATACAGAAGATTTCTAATGCTATGTATTAATTTTGTCATTCATCGTTAAATGTTTTCTAACGAATTTATATCCATTCTGTAAAAGGGAGACCAGAACTGAGTTGCGTAATCTAGGTGAGTATGACCTACTTCCACTGGGGAATCCTGCCTACCAGTAACTATCCTTCGTCTGCTACCCGTCCCAATCCACCTGACGTTAGTATATAAGCGCCAGCCTCCTGCCTCTGCTCCGCCACCTCCCTGGCGCCCAGATCCGGCCGATGTTTGCATCACGCAACTACCTACCTCTAAGCGTCTCTGCAGTCAAGACACCCTCAGCAATCATGCTGAGTTAAGCATGGAACTGGGAGAGGGACGCACATGTGCAGTGTATTTCACAGATGGTTCTGTCGACCCTGACAGGAAGAGAGCAGCAGCTGGACTGTACCACAATGGTCACACACAAGGCTGGCGACTTCCTGACCACTGCACGATCCGTCAAACTGAGCTGGTGGCGATTCAGCAGGCATTGTCACATGCCCTACGACATCGACTCCGACCTGTCATACATGTTGACTTCATCTTTGCAATCAATGCCCTCTCCCATCCCCAATCACAGGACAATGCTCACCTCATTACATTGATTTTGAGCATAATGACAGCCTTAGAAGCTCAGAGTAACAGATCGACATTGAATTGGATCCCCAGTCATGCTGGCATCCCGGGAAATGAGGCGGCAGATGATGCAGCCAAAGCAGCAACAGATAGTCCACATGTTGGAATTACTGTCCCCATCAGCCTACGACAGACCAAACTGGCAGCCGCCAGAGCAATGAAACTTGTGGGGGAGGTCTTAGGTGATACCCCATCTCAACAGTGGTACCGAACAGCGACTCAGGGCGAACCCCCTCCATATGATAGAAGCTGGTCCAGAGTGCAGTGTATGGCCATCCATCGGCTTCGTTTGGGCTTTCCCACAGCCAAGATGATGGTAGACAAGGCTGAGGAGATGTGCCAACACTGTCAGCACGTTGTCCAGCGGCCCCTAACACATTATCTTCTGGAGTGCGAAGTTACTGAGACACTTCGCAGGCAACTAGCACTGATGTCCCCTCCCGAAGAAGACCCGGAGAGGACTGCTGCTACACTAGTGTACCATGGAGTCAACGAACCAGACAAGCTGTTGCCCATGATAACGACATATCCTCCTCCTCGCTAGTGTCCACAGTTAGGAGTACATACGGTGTTGTCGCTTATGAGATGCACCAGATGAACTGACCAGAAGAGTGCTTGAGCAGCATACGTTGCAACATTGTAGAAACATTTCTCCCTAGGGAGCCAGAGACGGGTTATCGCAAGATTGAGACCCGTGCCAGGACTACGGTCTTGGCGAACATTATACACACATACATGCCTCTACTCCAGAATCTTCACGACTACGGTGCTCTTCACACCAACTCCAAGGCTGACGGACTGATTACCTCATCTTTAGTACATAGTTCTACTGTCTTCTAATTATGTCCTTGAATCTGTACTGATTAAGCCACTGGATGCCTAAAAGATGTTTGAGCCTACTGTTCATCCATTTCGGGTCATTTCTATTCTATTTTATTTCTTTATAGGGAATAAACGTTCTTTGGGCAGCATGTATAGTGTTTAGAAAGCTGTCATATTGATAGCTCTCTTCGTTACCCCATTACACAGATGATAAGTGTTCTCTAAGCCCATCGTAATCTGCTAAGAGAAAATCTGGGACCGTTACTGAGTTATCCCTACTATCATACTTCCATTCAATAATAAAGGTAATTGATTTGTGGTCGCTTGCGCCGAGTTCCTCTGAAATTTCTAAATTATTAACAAGGATTTCTTTGTTTGCCTAAACTAAGTCAAGCACGTTATTTTCCCTTATAGGTTCTGTAACAAACTGTAACAATCCTGAATTACCTCTAAGAAGTTGTTAGACTCTAAATTCCTAGTCAAGGAATTCCAGTCAATCTGACTGAAGTTAAAATTGGTAAGTAAGACACATGGGCAACATTTAGGCAAAGTTGATCCCATGTATCAGAAATCTTCCCTATGAGGATAGACTGAGGGCCCTGAATCTGCACTCTCTAGAAAGACGTAGAATTAGGGGGGATATGATTGAGGTGTATAAATGAAAAACAGGAATAAATAAAAGGGATGTAAATGGCGTACTAAAAATATCTAGCCAATACAGGACTCGCAGCAATGGTTTCAAGTTGGAAAAATTCAGAAAGGATATAGGAAAGCACTGGTTTGGTAACAGAGTTGTGGATGAGTGAAACAAACTCCATAGTACAGTTATAGAGGCTAAAACGTTGTGTAGTTTTAAAAATTGATAAATACATAAGTGGGTGCGAATTGGACCTGGCTAGCTTGTGCTACTAGGTCATATGCCGAGAGCCTTCCTTAAGTGAATGTGACCTGACCTAACTAGGTTAGGGCATTGGCTTAAGCCGGTAAGAGACTTGAGTCTGCCTCGCATGGGCCAGTAGGCTTGCTACAGTGTTCCTTCTTTCTTATGTTTTTATGTTCTAAACGTTTCGCCTACACAATACGCTTCCTCGGTCGAGTACAGAAAGTAGGCAGAAGCAGTAGGGATGTGAAGACGATTTAATCAGTCCATCAACCTTGACGACGTACCTGGAAAGGTACAGGACTGATTACATTGTCTTCACATCTCTACTGTTCCTGCCTACATTCTGTACTCGACTGAAGAAGCCTACTGTGTAGGCGAAACGTTTCGGAATAAAATTGCCAAAATGTTGCCTATGTGTCTTACTTACCAACCTGTCGGTATTGTATACCATTTTGATATCCATAAAGTTAAAGTCCCCTAAAATTGCTTCGTTATCGTGTGTTTAGCCCCAACAATTTCCTCCCAGAGTAGTCTTCCTTGGCCTCTATCCAAGTTAGGGGGACGGTATATCACGCTTAAAATCAATTTTTCGTACCCCTCTGAAAATTCTATCCAGACAGACTTTGTATGTGTTATTTCAGACTTCATACCCTTTTTATGCAACAGTTCAAGCGATCTCTGACATAGAGTGCCACCCCACCCACTCCCAATACTTCTGTCTACTTGGAACTATTTAAAACCCTGAATGTGTAAAGTAAAAGGACACAAGTGCAACTAATGTGACATTTATTGTGGCAACGTTTCGCTCTCCAGGAGCTTTATCAAGCCATGGCTTGAATGGCTTGATAAAGCTCCTGGAGAGCGAAACGTTGCCACAATAAATGTCACATTAGTTGCACTTGTGTCCTTTTACTTTACATATTGTCGGTAATTCTACCAACTTTATTACAACCCTGAATGTGATATTCAAGAGGCATGTCCCGATTCTTCGAATTAAACCACGCCTCAGTCATGGCAAATACATCAATGTTACCCGCACTTGCAACTAATCTCAACTCGTCTATTTAATTCCCAGCACTGCGACTGTTAGCGTAATGGAAATTTGGAGACCTTCCTTTCTCTTTTCCCTTCCTGCTCACATCTGATTTTCCACTATAACTATTACCGTCTTTGTCACCTAGTGTCACTTAGTGTCAACTAGTGTCACCTAGTGCCACATAGTGTCACTTAGTGTCAACTAGTGTCACCTAGTGTCACTTAGTGTCAACTAGTGTCACCTAGTGTCACTTAGTGTCAACTAGTGTCACCTAGTGCCACATAGTGTCACTTAGCGTCACCTAGTGCCACCTAGTGGAAGTGTTCATGATGGGGAGAAGGGGAAGTGTTCATAACATAAGTGGGGCTGTGGGAAGTGTTCATAACATAAGTGGGACTGTGGGAAGTGTTCATAACATAAGTGGGACTGTGGGAAGTGTTCATAACATAAGTGGGGCTGTGGGAAGTGTTCATAACATAAGTGGGGCTGTGGGAAGTGTTCATAACATAAGTGGGACTGTGGGAAGTGTTCATAACATAAGTGGGACTGTGGGAAGTGTTCATAACATAAGTGGGACTGTGGGAAGTGTTCATAACATAAGTGGGACTGTGGGAAGTGTTCATAACATAAGTGGGGCTGTGGGAAGTGTTCATAACATAAGTGGGACTGTGGGAAGTGTTCATAACATGAGTGGGACTGTGGGAAGTGTTCATAACATAAGTGGGGCTGTGGGAAGTGTTCATAACATAAGTGGGACTGTGGGAAGTGTTCATAACATAAGTGGGACTGTGGGAAGTGTTCATAACATAAGTGGGACTGTGGGAAGTGTTCATAACATAAGTGGGACTGTGGGAAGTGTTCATAACATAAGTGGGGCTGTGGGAAGTGTTCATAACATAAGTGGGACTGTGGGAAGTGTTCATAACATAAGTGGGGCTGTGGGAAGTGTTCATAACATAAGTGGGGCTGTGGGAAGTGTTCATAACATAAGTGGGGCTGTGGGAAGTGTTCATAACATAAGTGGGACTGTGGGAAGTGTTCATAACATAAGTGGGACTGTGGGAAGTGTTCATAACATAAGTGGGACTGTGGGAAGTGTTCATAACATAAGTGGGGCTGTGGGAAGTGTTCATAACATAAGTGGGACTGTGGGAAGTGTTCATAACATAAGTGGGGCTGTGGGAAGTGTTCATAACATAAGTGGGGCTGTGGGAAGTGTTCATAACATAAGTGGGGCTGTGGGAAGTGTTCATAACATAAGTGGGACTGTGGGAAGTGTTCATAACATAAGTGGGGCTGTGGGAAGTGTTCATAACATAAGTGGGGCTGTGGGAAGTGTTCATAACATAAGTGGGACTGTGGGAAGTGTTCATAACATAAGTGGGACTGTGGGAAGTGTTCATAACATAAGTGGGACTGTGGGAAGTGTTCATAACATAAGTGGGACTGTGGGAAGTGTTCATAACATAAGTGGGGCTGTGGGAAGTGTTCATAACATAAGTGGGACTGTGGGAAGTGTTCATAACATGAGTGGGACTGTGGGAAGTGTTCATAACATAAGTGGGGCTGTGGGAAGTGTTCATAACATAAGTGGGACTGTGGGAAGTGTTCATAACATAAGTGGGACTGTGGGAAGTGTTCATAACATAAGTGGGACTGTGGGAAGTGTTCATAACATAAGTGGGACTGTGGGAAGTGTTCATAACATAAGTGGGGCTGTGGGAAGTGTTCATAACATAAGTGGGACTGTGGGAAGTGTTCATAACATAAGTGGGGCTGTGGGAAGTGTTCATAACATAAGTGGGGCTGTGGGAAGTGTTCATAACATAAGTGGGGCTGTGGGAAGTGTTCATAACATAAGTGGGACTGTGGGAAGTGTTCATAACATAAGTGGGACTGTGGGAAGTGTTCATAACATAAGTGGGACTGTGGGAAGTGTTCATAACATAAGTGGGGCTGTGGGAAGTGTTCATAACATAAGTGGGACTGTGGGAAGTGTTCATAACATAAGTGGGGCTGTGGGAAGTGTTCATAACATAAGTGGGGCTGTGGGAAGTGTTCATAACATAAGTGGGGCTGTGGGAAGTGTTCATAACATAAGTGGGGCTGTGGGAAGTGTTCATAACATAAGTGGGGCTGTGGGAAGTGTTCATAACATAAGTGGGACTGTGGGAAGTGTTCATAACATAAGTGGGACTGTGGGAAGTGTTCATAACATAAGTGGGGCTGTGGGAAGTGTTCATAACATAAGTGGGACTGTGGGAAGTGTTCATAACATAAGTGGGACTGTGGGAAGTGTTCATAACATAAGTGGGGCTGTGGGAAGTGTTCATAACATAAGTGGGGCTGTGGGAAGTGTTTATAACATGAGTGGGACTGTGGGAAGTGTTCATAACATGAGTGGGACTGTGGGAAGTGTTCATAACATGAGTGGGACTGTGGGAAGTGTTTATAACATGAGTGGGACTGTGGGAAGTGTTCATAACATGAGTGGGACTGTGGGAAGTGTTCATAACATAAGTGGGACTGTGGGAAGTGTTTATAACATGAGTGGGACTGTGGGAAGTGTTCATAACATGAGTGGGACTGTGGGAAGTGTTCATAACATGAGTGGGGCTGTGGGAAGTGTTTATAACATGAGTGGGACTGTGGGAAGTGTTTATAACATGAGTGGGACTGTGGGAAGTGTTTATAACATGAGTGGGACTGTGGGAAGTGTTTATAACATGAGTGGGACTGTGGGAAGTGTTTATAACATGAGTGGGACTGTGGGAAGTGTTTATAACATGAGTGGGACTGTGGGAAGTGTTTATAACATGAGTGGGACTGTGGGAAGTGTTTATAACATGAGTGGGACTGTGGGAAGTGTTTATAACATGAGTGGGACTGTGGGAAGTGTTTATAACATGAGTGGGACTGTGGGAAGTGTTTATAACATGAGTGGGACTGTGGGAAGTGTTTATAACATGAGTGGGACTGTGGGAAGTGTTTATAACATGAGTGGGACTGTGGGAAGTGTTTATAACATGAGTGGGGCTGTGAGAAGTGTTCATAACATGAGTGGGGCTGTGGGAAGTGTTTATAACATGAGTGGGGCTGTGGGAAGTGTTTATAACATGAGTGGGACTGTGGGAAGTGTTTATAACATGAGTGGGGCTGTGGGAAGTGTTTATAACATGAGTGGGACTGTGGGAAGTGTTTATAACATGAGTGGGACTGTGGGAAGTGTTTATAACATGAGTGGGACTGTGGGAAGTGTTTATAACATGAGTGGGACTGTGGGAAGTGTTTATAACATGAGTGGGGCTGTGGGAAGTGTTCATAACATGAGTGGGACTGTGGGAAGTGTTTATAACATGAGTGGGACTGTGGGAAGTGTTTATAACATGAGTGGGACTGTGGGAAGTGTTTATAACATGAGTGGGACTGTGGGAAGTGTTCATGAATGAATGACAAAAATAAGTTGGATTGTGTGTGAATGGCTCATGGCGTTAGTGGTTGGGGAAGAGTGGGTGGTGAAGAGTGGGTGGGAGAGAGGGAGTGGGGGAGAAACTGAACTGGGGAGGGGAGGGTAGTTGTGAGAGAATTGTGTGTTCGGGAGAGGATGGTGGGGAGTGGGGTTGTTCTTCCTGGTGACACCTTTGTGTTGAATGTTTATGTATTGACGTCTGCCTTCCCCCATCACCCACTTACAGTGACGTAGTGAGTAAGGGGGGGGGGTAAGGTTGGCGACCTCACAGTAACCTCTTCCCCTCACCCCTACTCCATGACCACCAACTGACCACAACTCCTTCCCTCTTTCAAGATAACCTGCTTAATTAACTACCACCATCCCCAGGGTGTCTCACACTCTGTCGTAATCAATTCTTGGTATACCATCTACAAAATATATGCCAGGGGAAGGCCTCGGTCCTATCTTATCTCTAACTTTTGTTCTATAAATCTGGAAAAAAAATTTCTGTGTTAGTTTCCGAATCCCTAGCAACTTTAATTTTGTAGTCACGTTTAGCTTTTCTTATTCCCTTTTTAATGTCCCTCTTAATGTTAGTATACTGAGTCATAAGATGACCCTCACCTCTTTTGATACGCCTATAAATTCCTTTCTTCTGCCCAAAAAGATATTTGAGCCTATTATTCATCCATTTTGGGTCATTTCTATTCGATTTAATTTCTTTATACGGGATAAACGTTCTTTCACCAGCATGTATAGTGTTTTTGCTGTCATATGGTTACCTCTCTTCGTTACCCCAGTCAACAGACGATAAGTGTTCTCTAAACCCATTGCAATCTGCTAAGCGAAAATCTGGGACTGTTACTGAGTTGTTCCTATCATACTTCCATTCAATGCTAAATGTAATTGATTTGTGGTCGCTTGCGCCGAGTTCCTCTGTAATTTCTAAATTATTAACAAGGGTTTACATGTTTGCCAGAACCAAGTCAAGCAGGTTATTTTCCCTTGTAGGTTCTGTCACAAACTGCTTCAAGAAATTATGAACTACTTTTAAAAAGTCGTTAGATTCTAAATTCCCAGTCAAAAAATTACAATCAATCTGACTAAAGTTGAAGTCCCCTAGAATTACTACGTTATCGTCCCTTGTGGCCTCAACAATTTCCTCCCAGAGTAGTCTCCCTTGGTCCCTATCCAAGTTTGGGGGACGGTATATCACGCCTAAAATCAATTTCTCATACCCCTCTGAAAATTCTACCCAAATAGACTGTATGTGTTATTTCAGACTTTATACCTGTTTTTATGCAACAGTTTAAACGATCTTTGATATAGAGTGCCACCCCTCCCTGCTTACAGATACTTCTATCTACTTGAAACAATTTAAATCCCTGAATGTGACATTCAGCAGGCATGTCCCGATATTTCATATTAAACCACGTCTCAGTTATGGCAAAAACATCAATGTTACTCGCACTTCCAACTAATCTCAATTCGTCCATCTTATTTCTAGCACTACGTGTATTAGAATAAAATATCTTTAGAAAACCTCCGTTCTCTTTTCTCTTCCTGCTGATTTCTGTTCCTCCACTATACCTGTTGCTGTCCTTGTCATCTGGTGTCACTGGGTTTCCAATATTCACCAATAACTCGACCTCATTCTGTCTGTTACTGGTTTCCTTAAAACTCATACTATCGCTACACTCAGAATACATTGATTTTCCACGAAATCCCATACCACTGTTTATTTCTAGTTTAAAGACCTAACAGCTCCCTCCACTGTGTTGGCCAGTGCTCCCACCCCAAACCTAGATAAGTGAATCCCATCCCTGGCATACATGTCATTTCTACCATAGAAGAGGTCTCAGTTGTCTATGAATGCTATCGAATTTTCCTTACAGTGTTTGTCCAGCCAACAATTGACACCAATTGCCCTGGACAACAATTCATTGTCAACCTCTCCTGGTCAAAATGCCACATATCACAGGGTTCCCACGCTTCTTCCTAATTATCTCTTTTGCTGTCCTATACCTGCTAATCAGGGCTTCACTCCTACTGTTATTTATGCTTCTTGATATAAAGTCAAGGACCTGTTACCTGCTTTGTAAATAGGTATTACATTTGCCACTTTCCACTTGTCAGGCACTATGCCAGTTTGTAGTGATTTATCGAAAAGATTAGCCAAAGGTTTGCTAAGTTCCTCTTTACATTCTTTTAAAACCCTTGCAAACAGTTCTTCAAGGCCTGGGAATTTGTTAGGATTTAATTTCTTTATTTGTCTGAAGACCATGCCACTAGCTGCCCCAATCGTGCATAGTTTATTATCGCCATGTTCTACATAATTTATTATTTCTGGAATTTTGCTAGTATCTTCCCAAGTAAAAACTGAGAGGAAGTAAGTGTTGAAAATTTCACACATTTCCTCATCACAGTCAGTGATCTGACCTGAGTTACTTTTATGTGGGACTATCTTGTCCCTAATCTTACTTCTGTATACCTGAAAGAACCCTTTTAGGCTAGTCTTTGAATTTCTTGCGACTTTAGCCTCATAATCCCTTATTGCTTGTCTTATTTCTTTTTTTTTTTATTTCTCTCTTTAATTAAATATATTGATTTTTTAACTGCCTATCTCCTCTTCTGATATGTCTGTATAAGCCTCTCTCTTGACCATTGAAATATTTTAATCTTGTGTTTATCCATTTGGGATCATTTTTGTTAGATCTAATTTTCCTACTCAGAACATGTTACAAAAAACGCGATTCTAAATAAAAGCTTAGAGATCTCCAGTGAATTCTAGAAAGGACTACCCTTCTAGCATCCAGCCTGTTACTGGGTTTTCGTAACAAGTAGTCAGTATCCTTGTCCAATTATCCATTAAAATTCAGTATGGTTCAATAGTGCTTTAGGATTACAACTGGTAGGCTACTAACTAGAGAAATTAAAATTTAATAAATTTATTAAGTAGTAAGTTGTCTAGAGGTATATTATGAAAGTAAATTAAATCACAGCAATCAAAATAAAATCAATCTCTCGAGTTCAATATTATTGTGCTGAAAGCACATATCACATTTATAATTCTTAAGTACCGTCAGGTACATTAACATTTAATAAGATATTACAAATATATACAAGTAAGTGTGTGTATGCGTGTAAGTGCTCTTAAGTAGTTAGCTATGTCTCAAGACTCGAATAAGACTTAAACAAGTGACTGACAAAGTCCTCAAATAAACTAACTTCTTGACCGACTGGCAACCCGAACAGTCTGCTTGAACAACAAAGAATGCTAAGCCCAATAGCAATGCAATATCAAGCGACTGTGACACAGAATCAGGAACTGGGAAATAATATAACGACACTAAGTAGGGACCATCTGCAGATCCTCCACAAAAGTTACAAAACTCCCATAATACTGAATCTACGTTCAGCATAGGAAAACCCGACTGTGACAATGCACAGAAACCAGTACAAAATTAGGTCAGAAGCTATAGCTAAGGACCTGAGATACTCAGAGTGTCTATGTGACACACAACCTCAGTACAACGTCGAAAATCACTAAGTCTTTACAATGTTCTGTGAACAAAGTTCTACAGAACTAACAAGAATAATGAGACAGACAATCTGTCCAACCAGCAAGCGAGTCTCGAGCAGACTGAAAACTTCACGAGAGGTGAGGACACCCCCCCCCTCGATCACGTGATAGCTACGTGGACAACTGCAGCTCAGAAGCCGGCAGTATAACGAGCGACAAGCGATAATTACAGTAGTTTGACAATTAAGACTAACTGAGCACATTTTATATACATCCTAACAACATAAGCTAAATAACAATATAACAGTCAAATAATAATATAAAGTCATACATTTACGATTTAGCTATTATCGCAAATATAAGCAATATAAAATTAAATGAAAAGGTAATATACATTATATATACATAATAATCATTGTAACCCATTCAGGGGTTGCAACAGAACATAAGTTGTCTGGGTAGCTAAAACTATGCTCTGAAAAAAGTCATATTGGCAACCTTCACCACCTACCTGACACATACTCAGGTCATTCCAATTCAGCCCACCCAAGTAATTTCTCAGTCCCATGAAATTGGCCAAGTAGACGTCTGAAACAGAGACTTGTTTCCAGTTATTTGGGTAATTCCATGATATATTGAAATTAAGTGATATGTGATCACTTTCCCCAAGTTCATCATTAACCTCAAGATTATTAATTAGTATTTCTTTGTTGGTAAGAACCAAGTCAAGCAGGTTGTTTCCTGTTTTAAAAAGCAATCCTGAAGTGTAAAGTCACTAGACTCAAGATTTCCTGTCACACTGTTCCAATCAACGAGTCTAAAGTTTTAATCTCCCATTAACACAATATTTTCATATCTAGATGCCTTACGAATTTCGTCCTATAGCAGCTTACCACGCTCCCTGTCAAGGTTTAGGGGCCTATAAATTACACCCAAAATTGATTTTTCACGTCCTTTGAGAAACTGTAGCCAAACACATTCTGTGTCCGATGTTTCTAACCATATATCTTGTTTAACACATCATTTTAAATTATATCTGACATACATCGCCACTCCACCACCCTTCCTGTTGAGCCTATCAGTGTGGAATAGTTTATAACCCTGTATGTTGCATTCAGAAGGCATTTCTCTATCTTTCGAGTTGAATCAGGTCTCTGTTATAGCAATAATATCTATATTGCCTGCTCTTGCAAGTAATCTTAGGTCATCTATCTTATTTCTTAGACTCCCACTATTAGTACAGTAAATCTTAAGGAGCTAGTCACTCGCTGCCCTCTATTGTCTCTCTTTGTTTGTTGATTAATTGTTTTGCCTTTACTAGCACCTATATTTTCAATATTGTATTTTAAACATATCTCTGAGGTATCCTGGTAATATCTTTTGTTTTCAAACCTAGTACTGCAGCTTGACAGTTTCCCACACACACACCCATGCCTCTATAATCAATCAGTTTAAAGTCCTAGACAAGTTAGTAATGGTTCCCTTAATCATGTTAGCTAATGCAACCACTCCAGCCCCAGGGAAATGTACCCCATCCCTTGCATACATATCACAGTTGCCATAGAATTTGTCCCAGTTATCAATGAATGAGATTGCAAGTTCGTTGCTGTACCTGTCTAGCCAGCAATTTATACCAATTCCCCTAGACATCCATTCATTTGCCCACTCCCCTTCTAGGCAAAATGGTACGTATGATTGGGACCCTTCCCTTAAGATCTGATTACATCTATGGCTGACTTGTACTTGTCCAGCAGCTCCTGTCTCCTGCCTTCCCGATGTCATTTCCACCAGCACTAAAACAGATAATGGGCTTGTTCCCATTAGCTGACATATTATTCAATCTGTTGACTAAGTCACCAACACCGGCTCCTGGGAAGCACACTTTCTGTCTCACCTTTCTATCTTTGTTACAAAAAGCACGGTCCATATATCTTACATTACCTTACCAGGGAGCGGTTAACAATGGTGACAAGGGACTGGGTAGCAGTGGTGACATCACTGGGTAGCAGTGGTGGCTTCAAGGACATTCCAGATTATCCACATGTAAAAGATATTTAAATAGAAAGACACTTGTGCTTCTAAAGTGTCACTTTACTGTGGCAACTTTTTGATCTCCACGAGAGCAAAACGTTGCCATAAGAAAATGTTATATCAGTTGCACATGTGTCCTTTTACCTAACAGAGGGATCATGGTAAAAAAAAGTGAATGTACATGCCACTGTGCATTGGTACATGATACACGGAAAAAGAAAAGCCTATCGTTGAGCGAGATTATGACGGTATTGGGACTGTCTATTCTTTACCGTCAAAGTAGAAGAGCCAATCTTTCATAAAATCAAATGCATAAGCTGCAGCTCAGACTTATATATTACAACTGTTACCAGTTGCTCAAAAACACTGTAACTGACTTAGCTATTATAATACAGGGTTCTCGATACCTCGACACATTACGTGCCTCCGAAATCTTTTTTACTACCACCATCTATAGGATGGAAATGAGGGTTCATAATAAACTAGCAGCATTTGGCTCTATGTAGAGCTTTATCAAGCCATGACTTAATAAACCTCTACATGCATTAATAAGAAGCGACAACTTGTGTAATATCTGCAAGAAGACTTTGCATGTAGCGAGGTACTCAAGCAGTCAAGATAACTCTTACGTTCTCCTCTCGGTTCCTGCATGAACCATAATTAATTACTTAAGGAAGCATTATAATAAAGTAGGCTAAAAAAATGGCTTATCTCGTGACACCAAGAGACATGGAAGGTTAACTTCATCAGAGAGACATGGAAGGTTAACTTCATCAGAGAGACATGGAAGGTTAACTTCATCAGAGAGACATGGATGGTTAACTTCATCAGAGAGACATGGATGGTTAACTTCATCAGAGAGACATGGATGGTTAACTTCATCAGAGAGACATGGAAGGTTAACTTCATCAGAGAGACATGGATGGTTAACTTCATCAGAGAGACATGGATGGTTAACTTCATCAGAGAGACATGGATGGTTAACTTCATCAGAGAGACATGGATGGCTAACTTCATCAGAGAGACATGGATGGTTAACTTCATCAGAGAGACATGGATGGCTAACTTCATCAGAGAGACATGGATGGTTAACTTCATCAGAGAGACATGGAAGGTTAACTTCATCAGAGAGACATGGATGGTTAACTTCATCAGAGAGACATGGAAGGTTAACTTCATCAGAGAGACAAGGATGGTTAACTTCATCAGAGAGACATGGATGGTTAACTTCATCAGAGAGACATGGAAGGTTAACTTCATCAGAGAGACATGGATGGTTAACTTCATCAGAGAGACATGGATGGTTAACTTCATCAGAGAGACATGGATGGTTAACTTCATCAGAGAGACATGGATGGCTAACTTCATCAGAGAGACATGGATGGTTAACTTCATCAGAGAGACATGGATGGTTAACTTCATCAGAGAGACATGGATGGTTAACTTCATCAGAGAGACATGGAAGGTTAACTTCATCAGAGAGACATGGAAGGTTAACTTCATCAGAGAGACATGGATGGTTAACTTCATCAGAGAGACATGGATGGTTAACTTCATCAGAGAGACATGGATGGTTAACTTCATCAGAGAGACATGGATGGCTAACCTCATCAGAGAGACATGGATGGTTAACTTCATCAGAGAGACATGGAAGGTTAACTTCATCAGAGAGACATGGATGGTTAACTTCATCAGAGAGACATGGATGGTTAACTTCATCAGAGAGACATGCATGGCTAACTTCATCAGAGAGACATGGATGGTTAACTTCATCAGAGAGACATGGAAGGTTAACTTCATCAGAGAGACATGGAAGGTTAACTTCATCAGAGAGACATGGATGGTTAACTTCATCAGAGAGACATGGATGGTTAACTTCATCAGAGAGACATGGGTGGTTAACTTCATCAGAGAGACATGGATGGTTAACTTCATCAGAGAGACATGGATGGTTAACTTCATCAGAGAGACATGGAAGGTTAACTTCATCAGAGAGACATGGAAGGTTAACTTCATCAGAGAGACATGGATGGTTAACTTCATCAGAGAGACATGGATGGTTAACTTCATCAGAGAGACATGGATGGTTAACTTCATCAGAGAGACATGGAAGGTTAACTTCATCAGAGAGACATGGATGGCTAACTTCATCAGAGAGACATGGATGGTTAACTTCATCAGAGAGACATGGAAGGTTAACTTCATCAGAGAGACATGGAAGGTTAACTTCATCAGAGAGACATGGATGGTTAACTTCATCAGAGAGACATGGATGGTTAACTTCATCAGAGAGACATGGATGGTTAACTTCATCAGAGAGACATGGATGGTTAACTTCATCAGAGACATGGATGGTTAACTTCATCAGAGAGACATGGATGGTTAACTTCATCAGAGAGACATGGATGGTTAACTTCATCAGAGAGACATGGAAGGTTAACTTCATCAGAGAGACATGGAAGGTTAACTTCATCAGAGAGACATGGATGGTTAACTTCATCAGAGAGACATGAAAGGTTAACTTCATCAGAGAGACATGAAAGGTTAACTTCATCAGAGAGACATGGAAGGTTAACTTCATCAGAGAGACATGGAAGGTTAACTTCATTAGAGAGACATGGAAGGTTAACTTCATCAGAGAGACATGGAAGGTTAACTTCATCAGAGAGACATGGAAGGTTAACTTCATCAGAGAGACATGGAAGGTTAACTTCATCAGAGACATGGAAGGTTAAGTTCATCAGAGAGACATGGATGGTTAACTTCATCAGAGAGACATGGAAGGTTAACTTCATCAGAGAGACATGGATGGTTAACTTCATCAGAGTGACATGGATGGTTAACTTCATCAGAGAGACATGGATGGTTAACTTCATCAGAGAGACATGGATGGTTAACTTCATCAGAGAGACATGGATGGTTAACTTCATCAGAGAGACATGGAAGGTTAACTTCATTAGAGAGACATGGAAGGTTAACTTCATCAGAGAGACATGGAAGGTTAACTTCATCAGAGAGACATGGAAGGTTAACTTCATCAGAGAGACATGGAAGGTTAACTTCATCAGAGACATGGAAGGTTAAGTTCATCAGAGAGACATGGATGGTTAACTTCATCAGAGAGACATGGAAGGTAAACTTCATCAGAGAGACATGGAAGGTTAACTTCATCAGAGAGACATGGAAGGTTAACTTCATCAGAGAGACATGGAAGGTTAACTTCATCAGAGAGACATGGAAGGTTAACTTCATCAGAGAGACATGGATGGTTAACTTCATCAGAGAGACATGGATGGTTAACTTCATCAGAGAGACATGGGTGGTTAACTTCATCAGAGAGACATGGATGGTTAACTTCATCAGAGAGACATGGAAGGTTAACTTCATCAGAGAGACATGGATGGTTAACTTCATCAGAGAGACATGGATGGTTAACTTCATCAGAGAGACATGGATGGTTTACTTCATCAGAGAGACATGGAAGGTTAACTTCATCAGAGAGACATGGATGGTTAACTTCATCAGAGAGACATGGATGGTTAACTTCATCAGAGAGACATGGATGGTTAACTTCATCAGAGAGACATGGATGGTTAACTTCATCAGAGAGACATGGAAGGTTAACTTCATCAGAGAGACATGGATGGTTAACTTCATCAGAGAGACATGGATGGTTAACTTCATCAGAGAGACATGGATGGTTTACTTCATCAGAGACATGGAAGGTTAACTTCATCAGAGAGACATGGATGGTTAACTTCATCAGAGAGACATGGATGGTTAACTTCATCAGAGAGACATGGATGGTTAACTTCATCAGATGGATGGTTTACTTCATCAGAGACATGGAAGGTTAACTTCATCAGAGAGACATGGATGGTTAACTTCATCAGAGAGACATGGATGGTTAACTTCATCAGAGAGACATGGATGGTTAACTTCATCAGAGAGACATGGATGGTTAACTTCATCAGAGAGACATGGAAGGTTAACTTCATCAGAGAGACATGGATGATTAACTTCATCAGAGAGACATGGATGGTTAACTTCATCAGAGAGACATGGATGGTTAACTTCATCAGAGAGACATGGATGGTTAACTTCATCAGAGAGACATGGAAGGTTAACTTCATCAGAGAGACATGGATGGTTAACTTCATCAGAGAGACATGGAAGGTTAACTTCATCAGAGAGACATGGATGGTTAACTTCATCAGAGAGACATGGAAGGTTTACTTCATCAGAGAGACATGGATGGTTAACTTCATCAGAGAGACATGGAAGGTTAACTTCATCAGAGAGGCATGGATGGTTAACTTCATCAGAGAGACATGGAAGGTTAAGTTCATCAGAGAGACATGGATGGTTAACTTCATCAGAGAGACATGGATGGTTAACTTCATCAGAGAGACATGGAAGGTTAACTTCATCAGAGAGACATGGATGGTTAACTTCATCAGAGAGACATGGATGGTTAACTTCATCAGAGAGACATGGAAGGTTAACTTCATCAGAGAGACATGGATGGTTAACTTCATCAGAGAGACATGGATGGTTAACTTCATCAGAGAGACATGGATGGTTAACTTCATCAGAGAGACATGGAAGGTTTACTTCATCAGAGAGACATGGAAGGTTAATTTCATCAGAGAGACATGGAAGGTTAACTTCATCAGAGAGACATGGAAGGTTAACTTCATCAGAGAGACATGGATGGTTAACTTCATCGGAGAGACATGGATGGTTGACTTCACAAGAGAGGCATGGAAGGTTAACTTCATCAGAGAGACATGGAAGGTTAACTTCATCAGAGAGACATGGAAGGTTAACTTCATCAGAGAGACATGGATGGTTAACTTCATCAGAGAGACATGGATGGTTGACCTAACCAGAGAGACATGAATGGTTGACTTCACAAGAGAGGCATGGAAGGTTAACTTCATCAGAGAGACATGGAAGGTTAACTTCATCAGAGAGACATGGATGGTTAACTTCATCAGAGAGACATGGATGGTTGACCTAACCAGAGAGACATGGATGGTTGACTTCACAAGAGAGGCATGGAAGGTTAGCTTCATCAGAGAGACATGGAAGGTTAACTTCATCAGAGAGACATGGATGGTTAACTTCATCAGAGAGACATGGATGGTTAACTTCATCAGAGAGACATGGAAGGTTGACATCACCAGAGAGATATGGATAGTTGACATCACCAGAGATATACGAATGGTTGACATCACCAGAGAGACATGGATGGTTGACCTAACTAGAAAGATATGGAAGGTTGACCTAACCAGAGAGACATGGATGGTTGACATCACAAGAGAGACATGGAAGGTTGACCTAACCAGAGAGACATGGATGGATGATATCACCAGAGACACATGGATGGTTGACATCACCAGAGAGACATGGAAGGTTGACCTCGCCAGAGAGATATGAATGGTTGACATCACCAAAGAGACATGGAAGGTTGACCTAACCAGAGAGACATGGAAGGTGCATATCACCAGAGAGACATGGAAGGTTGATATCACTAGAGACATGGATGGTTGACATCACCAGAGAGACATGGCAGGTTGACCCCAACAGAGAGACATGAATGGCTGACATCACCAGAGAGACATGGAAGGTTGACATCACCAGAGGGACATGGAAGATTGACATCACCAGAGAGACACGGGTGGTTGACATCACCAGAGAGACATGGAAGGCTGATATCACCAGAGAGACATGGATAGTTGACATCACCAGAGAGACATGGATGGTTGACATCACCAGAGAGACATGGAAGGTTGACCTCGCCAGAGAGATATGAATGGTTGACATCACCAAAGAGACATGGAAGGTTGACCTAACCAGAGAGACATGGAAGGTGCATATCACCAGAGAGACATGGATGGTTGTCATCACCAGAGAGACATGGAAGGTTGATATCACCAGAGAGACATGGATAGTTTACTTCATAGAGAGATACTTAAAGTTGTCTCAGGAATAATTTAAATACTTGCGAGATGACTGTCAGTCTTAACTCTGGTTGTTATTTATTGATAATGTATTAAGTGGAAGTTGTTTATACACTCGCTGACTGACACGAATCATAACCACGTGTCTCACCACATCATAACCACGTGTTTCAGCACATCATAACCACGTGTTTCAGCACATCATAACTACGTGTCTCACCACATCATAACTACGTGTTTCAGCACATCAAAACTACGTGTCTCACCACATCATAACTACGTGTTTCAGCACATCATAACTGCGTGTTTCAGCACATCATGACTACGTGTTTCAGCACATCATAACTACGTGTTTCAGCACATCATAACTACGTGTCTCAGCACATCGTAACCACGTGTCACAGCACATCGTAACCACGTGTCTCAGCACATCGTAACCACGTGTTTCAGCACATCATAACTACGTGTCTCACCACATCATAACTACGTGTTTCAGCACATCATAACTGCGTGTTTCAGCACATCATGACTACGCGTTTCAGCACATCATAACTACGTGTTTCAGCACATCATGACTACGTGTTTCAGCACATCATAACTACGTGTCTCAGCACATCATAACTACGTATCTCAGCACATCGTAACTACGTGTTTCAGCACATCATAACTACGTGTTTCAGCACATCATGACTACATGTTTCAGCACATAGTAACTACGTGTTTCAGCACATCATAACCACGTGTCTCAGCACATCATAACTACGTATCTCAGCACATCATAACTACGTGTTTCAGCACATCATAACTACGTGTTTCAGCACATCATGACTACGTGTTTCAGCACATCATAACTACGTGTCTCAGCACATCATAACTACGTATCTCAGCACATCATAACTACGTGTTTCAGCACATCATGACTACGTGTTTCAGCACATCATAACTACGTGTCTCAGCACATCATAACTACGTATCTCAGCACATCGTAACTACGTGTTTCAGCACATCATAACTACGTGTTTAAGCACATCATAACTACGTGTTTCGGCACATCATAACTACGTGTTTCAGCACATCATAACTACGTGTTTCAGCACATCACAACTACGTGTTTCAGCACATCATGACTACGTGTTTCAGCACATCATAACTACGTGTCTCAGCACATCATAACTACGTATCTCAGCACATCGTAACTACGTGTTTCAGCGCATCATAACTACGTGTTTCAGCACATCATAACTACGTGTTTCAGCACATCATAACTACGTGTTTCAGCACATCGTAACTATGTGTTTCAGCACATCATAACCACGTGTCTCAGCACATCATAACTACGTGTTTCAGCACATCATAACTACGTATCTCAGCACATCGTAACTACGTGTTTCATCACATCATAACTACGTGTTTCAGCACATCATAACTACGTGTTTCAGCACATCGTAACTACGTGTTTCAGCACATCATAACTACGTATCTCAGCACATCATAACTACGTGTCTCAGCACATCATAACTACGTATCTCAGCACATCGTAACTACGTGTTTCAGCACATCATAACCACGTGTTTCAGCACATCATAACTATATGTTTCAGCACATCATAACCACGTGTCTCGGCACATCATAACTACGTGTTTCAGCACATCATAACCACGTGTCTCAGCACATCATAACTACATTTCAGCACATCATAACCACGTGTCTCAGGACATCATAACGACGTGTTTCAGCACATCATAACCAAGTGTCTCAGGACATCATAACGACGTGTTTCAGCACATCATAACCACGCGTCTCAGGACATCATAACTACGTGTTTCAGCACATCATAACTACGTGTTTCAGCACATCATAACCACGTGTCTCAGCACATCATATGTAAGTGACTCAGCGCATCATAACTACGTGTTTCAGCATATCATAAATACGTGTTTCAGCACATCATAACCACGTGTCTCAGCACATCATAACTACGTGATTCAGCACATCATAACCACGTGTCTCAGCACATCGTAACTACGTGTTTCAGCACATCATAACCACGTGTCTCAGCACATCATAACTACGTGTTTCTGCACATCATAACCAAGTATCTTGTTGGCCCTCCAGGTTTCTTCTTGCTGGCCCTCCAGGTCCCCTCTTGCTGGCCCTCCTGGTCCCCTCTTGCTGGCCCTCCAGGTTCCCTCTTGCTGGCCCTCCAGGTTCCCTCTTGCTGGTCCTCCAGGTTCCCTCTTGCTGGCCCTCCAGGTTTCCTCTTGCTGGTCCTCCAGGTTCCCTCTTGCTGGCCCTCCAGGTCCCCTCTTGCTGGCCCTCCAGGTCCCCTCTTGCTGGCCCTCCAGGTTCCCTCTTGCTGGCCCTCCAGGTCCCCTCTTGCTGGCCCTCCAGGTTCCCTCTTGCTGGCCCTCCTGGTCCTGTCTTGCTGGCCCTCCAGGTCCCCTCTTGCTGGCCCTCCAGGTACCCTCTTGCTGGCCCTCCAGGTTCCCTCTTGCTGGCCCTCCAGGTTCCCTCTTGCTGGCCCTCCAGGTTCCCTCTTGCTGGCCCTCCAGGTTCCCTCTTGCTGGCCCTCCAGGTTCCCTCTTGCTGGCCCTCCAGGTTCCCTCTTGCTGGTCCTCCAGGTCCCCTCTTGCTGGCCCTCCATTTTCCCTCTTGCTGGCCCTCCAGGTTCCCTCTTGCTGGCCCTCCAGGTTCCCTCTTGCTGGCCCTCCAGGTTCCCTCTTGCTGGTCCTCCAGGTTCCCTCTTGCTGGCCCTCCAGGTTTCCTCTTGCTGGTCCTCCAGGTTCCCTCTTGCTGGCCCTCCAGGTCCCCTCTTGCTGGCCCTCCAGGTCCCCTCTTGCTGGCCCTCCAGGTTCCCTCTTGCTGGCCCTCCAGGTCCCCTCTTGCTGGCCCTCCAGGTTCCCTCTTGCTGGCCCTCCTGGTCCTGTCTTGCTGGCCCTCCAGGTCCCCTCTTGCTGGCCCTCCAGGTACCCTCTTGCTGGCCCTCCAGGTTCCCTCTTGCTGGCCCTCCAGGTTCCCTCTTGCTGGCCCTCCAGGTTCCCTCTTGCTGGCCCTCCAGGTTCCCTCTTGCTGGCCCTCCAGGTTCCCTCTTGCTGGCCCTCCAGGTTCCCTCTTGCTGGTCCTCCAGGTCCCCTCTTGCTGGCCCTCCATTTTCCCTCTTGCTGGCCCTCCAGGTTCCCTCTTGCTGGCCCTCCAGGTTCCCTCTTGCTGGCCCTCCAGGTTCCCTCTTGCTGGTCCTCCAGGTTCCCTCTTGCTGGCCCTCCAGGTCCCCTCTTGCTGGCCCTCCAGGTCCCCTCTTGCTGGCCCTCCAGGTTCCCTCTTGCTGGCCCTCCAGGTCCCCTCTTGCTGGTCCTCCAGATTCCCTCTTGCTGGCCCTCCAGGTCCCCTCTTGCTGGCACTCCAGGTCCCCTCTTGCTGGCCCTCCAGGTCCCCTCTTGCTGGCCCTCCAGGTCCCCTCTTGCTGGCCCTCCAGGTCCCTTTTTGCTGGCCCTCCAGGTCCCCTTTTGCTGGCCCTCCAGGTCCCCTTTTGCTGGCCCTCCTGATCCAGTTTATGAAGTACAGTAAGCAGCAGCAGCAGCAGCAGCAGCAGCAGCAGCAGCAGCAGCAGCAGCAGCAGCAGCAGCAGCAGCAGCAGCAGCAGCAGCAGCAGCAGCAGCGGCAGCAGCAGCAACAGCAGCAGCAGCAGCAGCAGCAGCAGCAGCAGCAGTAGCAGCAGCAGCAGCAGCAGCAGCAGCAGCAGCAGCAGCAGCAGTAGTCAATGCTCAACGCACTTGACGTAACCACCTACACCTGATTTCAGAACCGACACACTGATCCCCTGGTGAGCGCGTATCAGCACCACCTATTTTTCCAGCGTTCGTATCTTCAGGTGGCCTCCGCCTCGTAGCCTGGAGAAGAATCTGCTACCAAGCAACCGCTCGTGTGTGGTAGTGTGTGTGAGAGGTTGTTCTCTTACTTCGTTAATATGTGGTTGCTCCTTATTAACACAGACTTAGCTTCGGCTGTCATGTGACGGCCAAAGCTAAGTTTGTGGCCTGAATTCATCGATGTGCATTTAGTTACATGCATCGTATACCTTCTCGTGTGTTTGTCTCACTTCCCATAAAAAAGTCTTGGAAAATCACCCTGCGCCTTATATGCTCAAGGTCTGGATTAAGGATAGGCTTTGGGTTTCGCTTTAAAGTAAAGCAAGAGCGTAATTAACTCTTCCATATGATTATTGATTTACGGTTATGATACGTCTGTCGTGCGTCTTATATGCCGGAAAATATAGAAAAAAGTGCATGTCCCAGTATGCGGGAGATGTGACCCAACACTCAAAATAATTGTCCACGCTTGATAAAGATGGCAGCCACCTTCATAGCCACCTTGGTAGTCACCTGGGTAGTCACCTTGGTAGTCACCTTGGTAGTTGCCTTGGTAGTCACCTGGGTAGTCACCTGGGTAGTCACCTGGGTAGCCACTTGTTAACCACAGACTAGATGCTAGAGGGGATCAACAAGTGCACGTCTAGTATTCTCTGGACGTGTCTGTACTTTATATACATCGCATTTTGTAACAATTGATTTCTTTAACCATGTAATTTTTTTTGTTCCTTCGTTTATTTAACATTTTTACACTGTAAGCGTGCTCTATGTATATTTATCCTTTTCGAAGAAGTTTTTCGAAAATGGTAGAGAAATAAGCGAGTCTGAGGAATCAAGTGGGAGATAGTGACCCCATGAGCCCGGAGGAGACCATATGATGTAATGCTGTAGTTTTAGCGGTGACGTCTCACACGAAGTCTCATCTCACGACTTTGACATTAGATTAGACATTCCATCGCGTCCGTGTGAACACGAAAACTTCCCAAAATAATTTTTCTTCCTGTGAAGCACACGCATGGTCCGTGAGACTCGCCTCCAGCCTCAGAAGTCCTCTCACACGCAGGTCAAACCTTCCTCTTACAATACATTGTTGTTTGTGTTAACTTCGTCAGGTGGATAACGTGGGGAGTAACAAGTTAAGTGGCATCATTACGTTGTAATCCGTTTTGTTTTATTTATTTATTTATTTATTTATTTATTTATTTATTTATTTATTTATTTATTAATTTGAACATGATACAGAGTAGTACAAATGAATACAGTTAAGTGCAGCAAGCCAAAGCCCCTTGTATGCAGAGCATTATGGACAGGCTTAAAATTAACTAAAGATTAACTAAGCAATGATATATTCAGTGGTAAAACATTATTGTAAACAGATAACAATTAAGCATAAACGAGTATTACAAAGACAAGTCATATGGTCATTTACTGTACTGCTGTGCACTCAGTAGAATAGAGTATTCTTGTTGGGTAATGTAATTAAAAAATAACAAGGTTTGATTGGGTATCAGGTTAAACATTTTTGAAATACAATTATAAGAAACATTTATGAGATACAATTTTTAAGATACAATTATTCAGTATTTATTTGGTTGTGGGTGAGTAAGTGATTTTTGAGAAGAGACTTGAATTTATAAACAGTGTTTCTTTTATATTTACAGGTAATGAATTCCAGATTTTAGGGCCTTTTATGTGCATTGAGTTTTTGCATAGTGTGAGATGGTCACGAGGAACATCAAAGAGTGATCTGTGCCTTGTATTATGGTCATGTGTTCTGTTGAGGTTGGTAAGGAAACGTTTGAGGGGAGAGTTTATATCCGAGTTAAGTGTTCTATGTATGTAATAGGTGCAGTAATAAGTATGGATGTTTTGTATGGTGAGTAGGTTTAGGGTTTTGAATATTGGTGGAGTGTGCTGCCTGTAGTGTGAATTTATCATTCTGACTGCAGCCTTTTGTTGGGTAATTAGTGGTCTCAGATGGTTTATTGTTGTTGAGCCCCATGCACAGATTCCATAGGTGAGATAGGGGTAAATAAGTGAGTGATATAGGGCCAGAAGGGCCGACTGTGGAACATAGTACCGTATCTTCAATAGTATGCCAACGGTCTTGGAAATTTTCTTGGAAATTTGCTGTATATGTGTTTGAAATTTGAGTCTATTATCAAGGTGGATTCCTAGGAATTTTCTCTCTGTGAGTTTTGTGATAGGTGATCCGTTTATCATTATGTTAAGAGGGACGTCCGTAACTCTGTTACCAAACTGAATGAAGTAGGTTTTGTCAATGTTTAGAGTAAGTTTGCTAGTCCTCATCCAGGTAGATATTTTCTGTAATTCGGTATTTACAGTATTGGCTAGCATGACTGGGCTCGGGTGAGAGAAGACGTATGTAGTGTCATCTGCAAATAGTGTGGGCTTAAGTAGTTGCGATGCATTTGGTAGGTTATTTATGTATATGAGAAAGAGAAGAGGGCCAAGGACACTTCCCTGTGGGACACCAACTGTAATTGGCTGTGCGGAAGAGCTTGCCCCATTTGTGTACACATATTGGCTTCTGTTGCTGAGGTAAGACTTTAGGTAGTTGAGGGAGTGCCCTCTTATACCATAGTGTGACAATTTTATATGGAGCAAGTCGTGGTCAACTGTATCAAAAGCTTTACGTAAGTCAATGAAGATCCCCAGTGGGATTTCTTTTTTCTCTATTGCAGTGTATATATGTTCTAGCATGTGTATAATAGCATCATTAGTATTTTTATTAGGCCTGAACCCAAATTGGCAGGGGTTGAGTATGTTTTGGGAGATGAGGTAGGAATAAATTCACTGATGAATTAATTTTTCGAAGATTTTAGAGAGAGGGTGTAAGTTGGATATTGGCCTATAGTTATTCAAGTCTGTTTGGTCTCCTTTATGGATCGGGGTGACCCTTGCTATTTTGAGAACTGTAGGGAAGGTAGAGGATTCGATGGATTTGTTAAAGAGTGTTGCAATGATTGGTGATAGCACTTGTGATGCTTTTTTGTATATGAAGGGTGGTAAGGTATTTAAATCTCCTGTCTTGTTTTTTAGTGTGTTGATAATAAAGGAGACTTCAGTTGGGTTAGTCGGAGCTAGGAATAGTGTGTTCGGGTAGTTGCCAGTGAGGTAGTCATTGGGTAGGGTATCTGAGCTTGGGATTTTATTGGCAAGGTTTTTTCCTATAGGGGAGAAGAAATCATTGAGTCTGTTTGCTGTTTCAGTTGGTGGGAGTTGGGGTTCATCTGGCTTTGTTAATTTAATTTCGCTATTTCGTGATATCTTTTTTTTCTTGGAATTTCTGATAGGGTTTTCCAGGTCTTTCTCATATCACCTCGTAAGTTGGATAATCTGTTCTCATAATACAATTTTTTAGCCCTTCTTATCAGGCTGGGTAGGACTGACGAGTAACGTTTTGTTTGGTCTCTGGTTATGTGACCCATTCTGTACTGTTTTTCGTATAGGTGCTTTGTATTTATGGATTTGAGGATGCTAAGTGTTAGCCAGGGACTGTTCAGTCTCTCAGCTGTCATCTGTTTTGTTTTTTTAGGGCAGTGCTTGTTATAGAGGTATTGGGTCTTTTTAAGAAAATTATTAATACATTTGTCAATATATGTATAGATTTCTTGCTCAGTGTGCCAGTAAATGTTTGTCACTGCTGCTGTGAAGTTATTAATGGCTGCCTCATTGTGAAATCTGAAAGTGACTTTAGTAGTGTCTTGGGGTAATTTGCCAAGATTCGTTATGAGGAAGGTAGGGTAGTGGTCTGTGGTATTATCTGTGATTATGCCTGATTTTAAAGGGGATATGGTGTTGGTCCAGATGTGGTTTAGTAGGGAAACACTAGTCTCTGTAACTCTTGTAGGTTTTGTTACTGTTGGTAGCAACATGCAGTTACTCATAGTGTTTGTGAATTCAGTAACGTGTGGGTCTTGGTCTTGCAGGAGATTTATATTGAAGTCACCTGAGAGTAGTAAGTGATCTTTATTCATGCGTGCATCAGTTATCATACTTCCTAGGTTTTGACTAAATTGGCTAATGTTTGATTGTGGAACTCTGTAGATGTTTATCACTGTGAGAGGTTTTTGTAGGTATTTGGATTTGAATTTAGCTATTATATATTCCCCATGTTCATCCCTTGTGCAAGTATTAGTGATACATTCTAGTTGGTCTGAGTAGTATACAGCTGTGCCACCCCCTTGTTGATCTGGCCTACAGTTGTGTATGGCTGTGTAACCAGAAATGGCATAGACATCTGTAGTATCAGGCTTTAGCTAGGTTTCGGTGAGAGTAATGATGGACATACTGGCATGCAAGGAATTTAGTAATGCTATGAGGTCATCGTAATGTTTACTTAAATATCTGATATTGTAGTTAAAGACAGTTATGTTGTTGTTGGGTCTGAGAAGTGCCTTTGATTGTTCTGCTGTGTAGTAATTACAGTTACTGTTTGAATCATTTAAGTCATTCAATAAGAGGTTGGTATCAGGATCAATGCTTGTAATCATAAGATTTATAGTGAATCTATAGTTAGAATTACGTATAAGACAAAGTAAATATTCTAAAGTTAAAAAATAGCACCTGAATTATTTTCACAAAAGTAAAAATATGAGCTAAGGTAGTTCTTTAAGGCTAAAATAAAGGAGACAATATAAAAGGGACTAAAATAATTTGTGGTGAACAAATAAAGTGATGATCAAATAAAGGAGCTTGGGAATATAATGGTAAAATAGTGAACTTATTACACTTTAACACCTGAGAATAGCACCTTGATTATTTTAACAATTGTGAATATATGAACTAAGGTTGTTATATAAAGCTAAAATAAAGCTAAAATAAAGGAGAAAATATATAAGGGACTAAATTAAATAATGGTAAACAAAGTTAAATGGACAGATAGTCACTATGATATAATATTGATTTGGGAGTAAGATCTGATTTGTAATGTATAATAAGTTGAGCAATTTATTGTACTATAAAAAGTAAAAATAATATGAGGTAGTTGGTAGTAGCAGCAAAAGAAAATTTTGGAACTTGAACAATAATGTAATTGTAATATACAATAATTACACACACAATATAGTCACTGAGATATGAAGAATATTCTAAGAGTAGGATTTACCTTATAGCATAAAGTTTAAGCAATTAATATCACTATAGGAATATTATTTGAGGTAGTTGGTACTAGTTAGTAGTTTGTTACTTGTTGTTTGGCAGAAAAGGGGAAAAAATGTATGATTATAAGAGAATTTTAACAGTGCTTAAGTAGGAAAGAGAATGGTAATACAAATATTATTAAATAGTAAGTATCTTATTAACAACTAATAATTTGTGAATTGGAAATCTGGAAAGATACGATAAATTTGGTCACACAAAGAACTGTGTGAGACACCTGGGATAATGAGGTAGTAAAATACTATCTAGGAGGTGATAGTACAGGGATTAGTTCAATAATCACATAATAACATACACTAACGTAGTAAAGGCGTACTAAGTAACGCTTCATATTCTGTTTAGGTTTAAAATTATAAAATTAACGTCGTGTGACCTCTTACTTATTATTATTATTATTATTATTATTATTATTATTATTATTATTATTATTATTATTATTATTATTATTATTATTATTATTATTATTATCATTATTATTATCGTCAATTTGATGACAATAATAATTATAATAATTATAATAGTAATGCACGATGTTTTAACATTTGACAAGAATGTAATACTACTGACAATGAAGTGTTTATGTCATATCTTAGACTCGATTATTTCCAACACTTAACAAATTTCTTGAATTGAAAACATCTGTCTAGGGCAATTGGTGTAAATTGCTGGCTAGACAGATACTGCAAGGAACTTGCAATCCCATTCATTGACAACTGGGACAACTTTTATGGCAAACATGATATGTATGCAAGGGATGGGGTACATGTCTCTGGGGCTGGGGTGGTAGCTCTTGCAAACTCAATCGAGAGGGCCATTGCTGAAATGCCTAGGATTTTAAACTGATTGAACATAGAAGTATGAGTGTGTGTGGGAAACAGTCAGGTTGCAACATTAGAGTTGAAAACAGTAAATGTATAAAAGACATTCATCATGAAGTTATAAATAAAGACAATAGATCAGGTCAGCAAACAAAGGTAGACAGCAGAGGGCAGCCAGGGACTAGCTCCCTTAAGGTTTACTATACTAATATCAGGAGTGTAAGAAATAAGATAGATGAGCTAAGATTAATTGCAAGTGCAGGTAACATAGATATCATTGCTATAACAGAGACCTGGCTCAATCTGAAAGATAGAGAGATGCTTTCTGAATGTCACATACAAGGCTATAAATTATTCCACACTGACAGGGTCAACAGGAAGGATGGTGGAGTAGCGATGTATGTCAGAGACAATTTAAATTGTTATGTTAGACAAGACATAAAATTAGAAGCATCAACCACTGAATCTGTTTGGTTACAGCTTCTCGAGGGCAGTGAAAAACTAATTTTGGGTGTAATTTACAGGGCCCCAAATCTTGATAGGGAGTGCGGTAAACTTCTATGGGATGAAATTTGTAAGGCATCTACATACGAAAATATTGTGATAATGGGAGATTTCAACTATAGACAGACTGACTGGAGCAATTTGACAGGAAATTTAGAGTAAAGTGACTTTTTTTTATACGATTCAGGATTGTTTTTTAAAACAGTTTGTGACAGAACCAGCTAGAGGAAATAACCTGCTTGACTTGGTTCTTGCCAGCAGGGAAATGCTAATTAATAATCTTGAGGTTAATGATGAGCTTGGGGAAAGTGATCACAAATCACTCAGTTTTAATATATCATGGAATTCCCCTAATAATGACAATCAAGTCTCCGTCCCTGACTTCCGCTTGGCTGATTTCATAGGACTGAAAAATTACTTGGGTGGGCTGAACTGGAATGACCTGACTAAGGGTCAGGTAGGTGGTGATGATTGCCGATATGATGTTTTCCAGGGCATAGTTCTAGCTGCTCAGACAACTTACGTTCCAAATAGGGAAATCAGATCAAACAAAAATTATCCTAAATGGATGAACAATAGATTAAAACATATCACTGGTCAAAAGAGAGGCATATATAGGCAAATCAAAAGAGGAGAGGTGCAATTAAGAAATCAATATATTCAGTTAAATTGAGAAATAAAAAAGGGAATAAGAAAAGCAAAAAGAGATTATGAGGTTAAAGTTGCAAGAGAATCAAAGACTAACCCAAAAGGATTCTTTCAGGTATACAGAAGTAAGATCAGGGACAAGATAGGCCCACTCAAAAGTTACTCAGGACAGTTCACGGACAGTAATAAGGAAATGTGTAGAATTTTTAACACATGCTTCCTCTCAGTTTTTACACAGGAAGATATTAGCGATATTCCAGAAACAATAAATTATGTAGAACAGGACGATAATAAACTATGCACGATTAGGGTCACAAGTGGCATGATCCTTAGGCATACAGATAAATTAAAACCTATCAAATACCCAGGCCCTGATGAACTGTACGCAAGGGTTCTAAAGAAATGTAAAGAGGAGCTTAGCAAACCTTTGGGTAATCTTTTCAACATATCACTACAGATTGGCATGGTGCCAGATAAGTGGAAAATGGCAAATGTGATACCTATTTTCAAAGCAGGTGACAGGTCCTTAGCTTCGAACTATAGACCAATAAGCCTAACCTCCATAGTGGGAAAATTTATGAAATCAATAATTGCCGAGGCAGTTCATAGCCACCTTGAAAAGCATAAATTAATCAACGAATCTCAGCATAGTTTTACAAAGGGGCATTCCTGCCTTACGAATTTATTAACTTTTTTCACTAAGGTATTTGAGGAGGTAGATCATGGTAATGAATATGATATTGTGTATATGGACTTCAGTAAGGCTTTTGACAGGGTCCCACATCAGAGACTATTGAGGAAAATTAAGGCACATGGAATAGGAGATATTGATGAGGGCATAAAGAGTGACATAAGCAAGTTTGCCGATGACACAAAAATAGGCCGTCGAATTCATTCTAACGAGGACATTAGAGCACTCCAGGATGATTTGAATAGACTGATGCAATGGTCGGAGAAGTGGCAGATGCAGTTTAATATAGACAAATGCAAAGTTCTAAATGTTGGACAGGACAATAACCATGCCACATATAAACTAAATAATGTAGATCTTAATATTACGGATTGCAAAAAAGATTTAGGAGTTCTGGTTAGCAGTAATCTAAAACCAAGACAACAGTGCATAAGTGTTCGCAATAAAGCTAAAAGAATCCTTGGCTTCATATCAAGAAGCATAAATAACTGGAGTCCTCAGATTGTTCTTCAACTCTATATATCCTTGGTTAGGCCTCATTTAGATTATGCTGCACAGTTTTGGTCACCGTATTAAAGAATGGATATAAATGCTCTGGAAAACATACAAAGGAGGATGACAAAGTTGATCCCATGTATCAGAAATCTTCCCTATGAGGATAGACCGAGGGCTCTGAATCTGCACTCTCTAGAAAGGCGTAGAATTAGGGGGAATATGATTGAGGTGTATGAATGGAAGACAGGAATACATAAATGGGATGTAAATAGCGTGCTGAAAATATCTAGCCTAGACAGGACTGGCAGCAATGGTTTTAAGTTGGAAAAATTCAGATTCAGGAAGGATATAGGAAAACACTGGTTTGGTAACAGAGTTGTGGACGAGTGGAACAAACTCACAAGAACAGTTATAGAGGCTGAAACGTTGTGTAGTTTTAAAAATAGGTTAGATAAATACATGAGTGGGTGTGGGTGGGTGTGAGTTGGACCTGATTAGCTTGTGCTACTAGGTCAGTTGCTGTGTTCCTTCCTTAAGTGAATGTGACCTGACCTGACTAGGTTGGGGCATTGGCTTAAGCCGGTAGGAGACTTGGACCTACCTCACATGGGCCAGTAGGCCTTCTGCAGTGTTCCTTCTTTCTTATGTTCTTATGTTCTTAGATATTATGTGAGATGAATGCTTATTAGAACATTTAATAAGGAGACGTATCGGGTGCCAGGGAGGCTGGGGGTGGGGGTGGGGGTGGGGGTCGGGGAGGGTGTTGTGTCAATTAACTAACAAAAGGCCCCCACAATAAATGTATTTTAACAAAGTAATGTACTTAAACCTCATTTTTGTCTTCCACACTTGCTTGTGTTGTTGACCATGCGCAACCTAGTTCCCATTATCTTGTGTCACAGATGACATTCAGTCACTGTTAAACCAAGGGCGACTTATTCTGTCCAGGAGGTCGGAGTATTTCGAAGACCTTCAGCAACTAGAGAAATTCTATAGCACTTAACGAAGCGTAATGGTTTCCGGAAGCTCAGGCAGCCACTATAGACACCTTGCTCAATGGTCTTGTCATTTTGTCCATTACCTGGACACAGCATCACAGTAACTATAGTGGTCGGTGGACCTGAACTGCCGCAACGACTCTTTAAATTATAATTACTTAAAGACCAGCAAAAAATCGATAATCGTTGAGATTCGTCCAGTTACAAGAACTTTACATAAAGCAGACTGGGATTTAGCAGTTAACTTAAAAACTACCTATACTACTACTACTAATACAACTAATAATAATAATAATAATAATAATAATAATAATAATAATAATAATAATAATAATAATAATAATAATAATAACAAAATAATAATAATAATAATAATAATAATAATAATAATAATAATAATAATAATAATAATAATAATAAAAATTGTTATTATAATTATCAGTTACTTGCATATAGATCATACAGGAAACTTAAGAAAAGAACAGTGTAGGTGTACTCCTGGGCCGTACCAGACACATCCTTCTCACACTCGTCTCTACATTACCGGTAGGTGGGCGAGTGAAGACGCGAAGAAATGAAGTTTAACATATGTATAGATGCGTTTTTTTATTTGCTTCTTCAGTTTCCCTTCTTCTACTATCATGTGATGTTAACTTTAGATAGCAACTGGAAGGGTAAACAGAGCCCTTGTAATGGCAGGTTTATCTTTGTCTCGGGGCTGTCTCGGGTGTTATTATGCGACTTATTCATCACTGGACTCGAACTCCTGGTCTTTGACCATGACCTTAGCATCCCTAGAACACAACGGTGCTCTGTTGACTGCTTATGTGGAAACTAGAAGTGTTTCCATGACTAATAATTTTTTTTTAAATATTGTCACAATCACTCAGACTAATAAGAGCATCGTTCGTTTTTTCCTGCTGGAGTCAGCTACAATTGGGGTTTTCCTTCCTGACATGAAGACAAAATTCTTGACACTTCAGCCAAGACGAAAGAGTTCCATAGGAATGTGTTCTTAGCACAATCTTGCTCCCAGTCACAATGAATTATTTTACCTCAGTTCATCGTAAGATTTTGTTTCCCAGTTTCCAGATGATTTAGTTATTGCTTCATGCCAGCTCACTCAACCAATGGCTACTTTGTTTCAAAATTCTTTTGCAGTACTTTCAGTTAGGCCACGTCACATGGCTTCCAGTTCTCTATATACCAGACTTACTGTATAACATCCACATGCATCCCTATCAGTCCATCTTCCCCAGGAATGTAAAGAGGAACTTAGCATACCATTGGCTAATCTTTTTAACATATCACTACAAACTGGCATAATGCCTGATAAGTGGAAAATGGCAAACGTGATACCTATTTTCAAAGCAGGTGACAGATCCTTGGCTTCGAACTATAGACCGGTAAGCCTTACCTCCATAGTGGGAAAATTTATGGAATTAATAACTGCCGAAACAATTCGTAGCCATCTTGATAGGTACAGATTGATTAATGAATCTCAACACGGTTTTACAAAGGGGCGTTCCTGTCTTACGAATTTACTAACTTTTTTCACTAAGGTATTTGAGGAGGTAGATCATGGTATTGAATATGATATTGTGTGGTTTAGAAAGACACGTAAGCAAACACTATGACATATTTATTAGAAAACGTTTCAGTCCTGGGACCTTGATCACTTCTAACATACAGATGTATGTATAATGTTCGCCAAGACCGTAGTCCTGGCACGGGTCTCAATCTTGCGATGACCCGTTTCTGGCTCCCGATGGAGAAAGGTTTCTACAATGATGCGACGTATGCTGCTCAAGCACTCTTCTGGTCAGTTCAACTGGTGCATCTCATAAGCGACACCACATGTACTCCTAACTATGGACACTAGCGAGGAGGAGGATATGTCGTTATCACAGGTAACAGCTTGTCTGGTTCGTTGACCCCATGGTACACTAGTGTGGCCGCAGTCATCTCTGGGTCCTCTTCGGGAGAGAATATCACTCCTAGTTGCCTGCAGAGTGTCTCAAGTAGCTTCGCACTCCAGAAGATAGTGTGTTAGGGGCCGCTGGACAACGTGCTGACAGTACTGGCACATCTCCTCCTCAGCCTTGTCTACCATCATCTTGGCTGTGGGAAAGCCCAAACGAAGCCGATGGATGGTGGTACACTGCGCTCTGGACCAGCTTCAATCATATGGAGGGGGCTCTCCCTGAGTCGCTGCTCGGTACCACTGTTGAGATGGGGTATCACCTAAGACCTCCCCCATAAGTTTCGTGGCTCTGGCAGCCACCAGTTTGGTCTGTCGTAGGCTGATTGGGACAGTAATCCCAACATGTGGATAGTCTGTTGCTGCCTTGGCTGCATCATCTGCCGCCTCATTTCCCCGGATGCCAGCATGGCTGGGGACCCAATTCAATGTCGATCTGTTACCCTGAACTTCTAAGGCTGTCATTATTCTCAGGATCGATGTGAGGAGGTGAACATTGTCCTGTGGTTGAGGATGGGAGAGGGCATTGATTGCAGAGGTGGAATCAACATGTATGACAGGTCGGAGTCGATGTCGTAGGGCATGTGACAATGCCTGCTGAATCGCCACCAGCTCAGCTTGAAGGATCGTGCAGTGGTCAGGGAGTCGCCAGACTTGTGTGTGACCATTGTGGTACAGTCCAACTGCTGCTCTCTTCCTGTCAGGGTCGACAGAACCATCTGTGAAATACACTGCACATGTGCCTCCCTCTGCCAGTGCCATGCTTGTCTCAGCATGATTGCTGAGGGTGTCTTGACTGAAGAGACGCTAAGAGATGGGTAGCTGCATGATGCAAACATCGGCTGGATCTGGGCGCCAGGGAGGTGGTGGATGGTACCCAGCAACAGGAAGGTCACAACTCTTCTCAAGGAGTAGTTGTATAGGCAGCAGCTTCCGCCCAGCAGCACAAAACGAACGAATCCAGGAGTAGTCCGTGAAGAGTGTGGGATCTTGTACCATGGTTGTCAATATCCATCTCCTTAGTGGGGTACCTTTCTGCCGGTGCAGAATCGTGGCCACTTTGCACACGTTTATGTATCTTACTCTGTCAGCCAAGGAAGGAAGCCGGGCCTCAGATCTGAGACATAGTGTGTTGGTCCAGATGGGGGCCCCAAGCATAGTTCTTATCGCCTGATTTTGTACGACTTCCACCCTTTGTCTGCTCTGCGGGAAGAGATGAGCTAACGCCGGTGCACCGTAGTCAATGAGCGAGCGTATAGCTTGTATATAGTACAAGCGAAGTACATCTTTGCTTGCCCCTGCACGGTGCCTCGTCATGGCTCTGATGGCGTTGAGTCTGAGTAGAGCACTTGATCTGACATACTCAGCCTGTTTCTGAAAGGTCAGCTTTTTATCAATGTAGATTCCCAAGTACAGGTAGGAGCCTGTCCACTCAAGTTCTATATCCTGAATACGTAATCTATTCACAGGATCTGGTCCCTTGAACATCATTGCAAGAGATTTCTCGGCCGAGATCTTGAGGCCTAGTTCCTTGCAAGACTGCATAATTAGGTCCAAAGCTCTCTGAGCCTGTCGTTCTAAATTGCCTTTCCCATTCACTACGAGTGCAAGATCATCAGCATAGCTGAGGAGCTGTGTACCACTATGAAAGGGAAGGCTCACAAGTTCCTGCATAAGGATGTTAAACAGGGTAGGACTGAGCACACCTCCTTGTGGCATACCGTTTTCCAGGGATTTCAAGGAAGAGTAGTGTCCTTGAAAGCTGACACAGGCCTGCCTGCCCCTAAGGTAGGATTCTATCCAGGCCAGGAGGCGTCCTTTGATTCCCTTCCGAGCTAGTATTGCCAGAATTGCTGTGGGGCTGGCTAGCTCAAATGCCTTTTCAAGGTCGAGGTAGACGACAATACTAGGTTTTTTGTTACTATCAGCAATCTGGCTTAGTAGAGTGGTTATGCACTCTGCTGTACCAACTCCTTTGTACTGACGATACAAGGAATGCCTGTGTACAACATCGTAATTCACACAACCATTTAATTAACTACAGAAACTCAAGACTTATCGCCACAGAAGACAACACTCAATACCGAAGAATCCTGGAATCGTCGCTTATCTCTATAACCAACAATTTCAACCAGAACAACGGCTTCTATAACATAGCTGAACCACTCGCCAAGAAACTTCTTCATCGCTATCCCACATAAGAACATAGAACACTGCAGAAGGTCTACTCACAACTTGTCCAATATCCCCGCCAAGCTACCCAAGACTCCATAACTCCACCCGGTAGATCATCAGATGCAGCATTCTCCACCTGACCTCAACATTCTGAACAAGACTATAAATACTCCCGTACCTTCCACCTTCTTGCTTGAACTGCAAGAATGACCACCATACTCTTGCTGCCAGGTGCCCTACCAGAAGAGACATACTCAAGAAACAACAACAACAAAAGAAACCCAACCCACAAGCAACCACATATTCTGCTATCGCCAAGCTTCAAGCAGACACTACCAAGATACTACATGCCACGCAAGCTGCTCCCACCACTTCCCTGCCAGCACCTACTGCCGACTCCACCAAGATTCTTTGTTGCATTATGTATGCTCATGTACAGAATGCAGCTGAGCCTGGTTCCTTCAACACCACCATCAATGAACTTTTCAAACTAAATAATATGCCTGGCCTCACATTCCCTGCATCACCACCTTCCACTGAGATCCTAAAATCTACTGCAAATATTACCAGCATCACTGCTGCTCCACCGCTGTCACAACCTCCACTAGACACAGAGATGGACCAATTAGAGACCTCTGAGACGTCGGCAAAACCCACCAATGAGAGTCCACTACCACTTTCATCCACTGCTAGAGCAACTGACCAGTCGGAAATCTCGCCTTCACCAGTTCAGCCACCAGCCAAGAAAGCAAAAACACAAGACACTGCGGATGCACCTCACGGTGCCACTGTCACTGACACTGCTGCACCACAACAAGTCCGATATCTGAAGGGTGTATACTTCTACACAACCAAGCAGTATAAGAACACAATGCTGTCTTCAGAAATCCATCATCACCTCCAGGACGGAACAGTCAAGTATACCTACGACCAAACTGCTACATACACCACTGCAGACATGACCAGACTACTCACTGCCAACACCCAGCACCTTGTGGAAGTCAAGTACACCTCAAAGAGGAAATTCAGGATGCTTCAGAATAGGGACCTTGAAGACGGTACCCTCGTCTAGCACGACTATCCATGACCATTCACCCAGCACTTTGCTGTCCGCTAAAGCTGGGGTGTGGCTCCAATCAACCCTGTAACTGCTGCCTCTGCCCGACTGCGCTTCTCTTTGGGGAAGTCAGCGCAAGATAGAAGAAGACGACATCCTCCAACCAGAGGGCCAAGAAAGAAGAAAGATGATTATCGTCACCCCCCACCCGGGGGGCCACTGCCGGGTCACCATCTGGAGAAGACCTGGGCCAGAAGGACCTGCGAATCAACATGAATGAAAATGAACACCAACACACGACACTCCACACAGGAGAGCACAGCGCTAGCACGATCGACACCATGCATTGCCCTTCTAGGGCATGGTTGGTGCCAGAGCCCGAGTTTGTACCTTACAAGATGAGGGGGGTACTTGTGCCTCCTCCCATGGGAGACTTAGGTCTCAGACACTCCCTAGACAGGGAGCCAGTGCCGGGCCACCACTTGGAAGGGCCCGGGCCGGGAAAATACCGGCGAATCTTTAACAACAACAACACCCCAGGTAGATCTGTGTGTGACTTGAAAAAGCCCACTGTGTGGGTGAAACGTTGTCAATAAAGGATCACATTATACTGCATATGTGTTTATATTTCCACTGTGTCGGTATTTGATACCATTTATTTCCATCGAGGTAGACGACAATACTAGGTTTTTTTGTTACTATCAGCAATCTGGCTTAGTAGAGTGGTTATGCACTCTGCTATACCAACTCCTTTGGTGAAGCCAAATATGTGATGATGAGAGGGTCCAAGTTTCCATAGGAGGCGCTTTAACACCATCCTCTCAGCAGTCTTGGCTAAGCAGCTGGTCAGCGATATGGGTCTCATACTGCCTGGGTCCTTGGGCTTTGGAATTGGTATGAAGGTAGCTTTCTTCCAAGCTGCTGGGAGTGCCCTGGCCCTCCACGACTTGTTAATGACGTCTAGTATGGCCTCCCATCCACTCTGCCCCGCCCGTGCAATCATGGAGTATGTAACACTATCGATGCCCGGGGCAGTGTCACCTGTGTTCTTAATGGCACGTCGGAGTTCCAAGTCCATGAGGTCTTCATCAATCACATCTTCCGACTCACATGCAGCTTGTATCGTTAGCTGGCGCTGTGGCAGAAGATCCGTCTGTATATTCTGGATGTCCTGTGGGAGCTGAGTGGAGGCTCCCCTAGAAGTGAAAAGCTCAACTAGTTTCTCAGCTTCCTGGGATGGGTTCGGGTGTGCTGGTGGCCTCGGCTTGCTCTTGCCAATTGCTATGTTGAGCATGCCCCATATCTCAGATAAGGTGGTGTGATGCCCGAATGTTGAGCATCACTCCAGCCATTTCTCAGTTTTTACTCTGAGAGAGACTCTGCGGGCATGCTGCACAATGGCTCTCAGAGTATTCCTGTTCTCTGCCGTAGGGTTACGCCTGTATAGTTTCCTAAAAGAGTTGATGCGGTGGTTCTGCTCCCGCACCTCGTCGTTGTAGAACCACCAGTCTCTTTTGTGAGTGCGTCCTGCGGACTTCTTTGGAATTGCGCACTCTGCTGCCTGGATGAGAACAGTGATTAGCTCCTGTTCAGCCGTATCACAGTCTTCAGATAGAGAGTATGTGGACCACCAGTCATGAAGATAATCCTGGAACACCTTCCAGTTGGCCCTCTTTACGTCCCATCTAGGAGGCAGCACAACTGTGGGAGGCCTGTTGATGTTGAAGGTGGTGATCACTGCAAAGTGGTCACTGACAAGGTGAGGATGAGTTTCCCATGTGGCTCCTGCTGTGAGTTGTCTTGACCCGAAGGTAAGGTCGAGGCAGCCACCCAACAGGTGTGTGGGGTCTCCATTGTTAAGCAACTTTACCTCTGGAATATCGTGTAGGAGCATTGTTATATGTCTGCCAGCAGCATTGGTTGCTGAGTGAGAGTGCAGAATAGGGTGATGTGCGTTGAAATCTCCACCCACAATAATACACTCAGTGCGTGCTAGTGCGAGGAGCTCTGCAATGTCGAGGGTGTGTCTTGGGTTCTTGTAGATGTTATAGATGGTAATGGGCGCCTCAGGTATGTGCACAAGGATGGCCTGTACCTCGACATCCTCCCCACAGTCCACAGGGTTGGCTATAACCTCGCGAGGTATTGTATTGGATACAAATACAGCTGTGCCTCTGCAGTGAATGCCCGGGTCTATGTGCCGAAAATACCCAGCAAAACCGGGTAGTCTGGGGCACATAGTCGGGACAGTCAGAGTTTCTTGTAGCAAGACGATGTCAACCCGATCCCGAATTACTGCCTCCAGCAAGAGGTGCTGTTTGCCCCTCAGGCCCTGAATGTTCCATTGTAGGACCTTGAGGGTGTGATTTGGTACCGAGGTTATTCCATCGCTATTGTTTCCTGAGCTGGAGACTGAGTCCTGCCCGCTCTGAGAAACTGCAAATTCATGGCATTCACTGTCTCCTCTTCGGTCAGAAAGCACACTCTCAGGAGAGTACTGACCATCTGCCGGAATGCGCTCTGTTGTTCCGTGGAGTTGATTGTGTTGCAAATAAGATCCGTGAACACCTTGATGAGTGCTACGAGATCCTCCCTGGTGAGGGCCTGCTTTGGAGATGGGTTCGAAACAGTGGATATTATCTGGGCTGCTGTGGTCTGTAGGGACTGCTGAGGGTTGGATTTCTTTATTGTATGCACCGTGCTCTGTTGTTGTATACCAGGTTGAGTAGCCTAGATCTGCTGGTGAGGTGCCAGTTGAGTCTGCAAAGCGCCTGTGCCGGGTAAGGAGTGCCTGCGTTGTCGTGCTATGGCCGGTGGGGGCTCGTTTAGTGCAGCCTGCTGATCGCATTGACCCGATGCACCCTGTTGACGCCTCCTGTTCCTCTTGTTTCTGTTTCTTCGTTGAGGTAGGGGTGCAGGAGGTTCTTGACCTTGACGCCTGGTTGAGGCTTCTAGGGTTGGCAATTCCTGGGCATTGACTTGGTTTAACTGCTGAGAGATCTGCGGTATGGCAGGGTTCTCTGCACCCATCGTTTGATGATCCGTCGTAGCCTGTTGCCGAGTTTTTGGCGTCTTCCAGACTTCTTCAATTCTGGCGAGCCTCTCGGGGCATCGAGGATTCCAGGCATGGTGTTTCTGCCTGCAGTTCGGGAATTGTGGAGTGGGTGGCGATGCATTTTTCAGCTTGGTGATGCATATTTATTAGAAAACGTTTTGGTCCTGGGACCTTGATCACTTCTAACATACAGAGGTAGAAAGACATTATATATATAGGCGGAGAGTGAGGTGTGATGCACGTGACCTGAGGAATGCCATAAGAACATAAGAACATAAGAATGGAGGAACACTGTAGAAGGCCTACTGGCCCATGCAAGGCAGGTCCTTATCAAAACAACCTCTACCTATGATGAGGACGGGTAGACGATGAAATCATGTGACTCCTGTGTTGTTGGGTTGGTGGTTCTTAAGTATCATGTATGCCAATGTTTTTGAAATTTTGTAGTTTCCAGTGTTGCGTTCTATAGTGTCGGTGACGGCGATTAGTGAGGCTTCTAGGCACCGTCGACGTCTGAGGTCTGGTTCGGTGAGAACGAGTTGTGCCTCATTCCAGTTCATCGAATGTCTCGTTGAGTCTCTGTGGAGGACACAGGCGTACCTTACATTGTCTCTTAGAGGCATTTCGATGCTCATTCACTTTGTTGGTGAAAAATTTGTGTTTCGATTCAAGAAGGTCAAGTCGTTGGTGACTGTTATGTTGTGTACAGTATTGGTCACTATGTATGAGGGCAAATACTGACACATTGGAGTGAGAATTGGTGTACTTAGCTCAGTGGTGACGTGTACTTAGCTCTGTGAAGACCTATTTGTGTGCTCTTTCTGAAATCTGAACCAGGATGCCCTCTCTTGAGCAACTTTACCAGCAGCTGAGAGAAGAGCTAAGAGTTGCTAAGCTGGAGATACGGCGATTAACGGAGGAGAACAAGAGGATTCGTAGTAATCCTCCTGTTGTGAGTCCCCAGGTTAAGAGGGGAGCTTGGTCAGTGGCCGGGCAACATGGAACCAAGCTGAGGATCAAGAAAACGGTTGGAGAGGCAGAAACAACGAGAAACCAGAAGACTACCGTGGAAACTTCAAACCCATTTTCGGTGCTACCTGACGAATGTGAGTGTTCTACTGGGAATGCCACAACGAGCACCAAGGAAGCATTGGCAGACGTGAGTGAGACATCCCTAGAAACCCCAACGAAGACCATTGACAACGTCTTGACGAATCCCACAAGTGGTGTAATGCTACCTGACAAATGTGAGTCGACTACTGGGAACATCACGACGGACGACGCCAAGGAAGGTAAAAACATTGTTGTTGTTGGGGATAGCCAGATTAGGTACATGGACAGGGCATTCTGCTTGAAGGATAGTAGGAGGCAGAGAGTGTGTTTTCCTGGGGCTGGGATGAAGGATATTGTTAGCCGTCTGGATGACATCATGAGAGGTAATGGGAGCAATCCTATTATCTGTCTCAGTGCTGGAGGCAACGATGTTGGCAGATGTAGGAGTGAGGACCTGATTAGCAGGTATAGGTCAGCTATAAAGATAATTAGGAGGAAGGGTGGGAAACCTGTCATATGTGGCATTTTGCCAAGGAGAGGAGTTGGAAATGAATGGTTGTCCAGAGCAATTGGTGTCAATTACTGGCTGGACAAATACTGTAAGGAAAATGCGGTAACATTCATTGACAACTGGGACCTCTACTATGGCAGAAATGACATGTATGCCAGGGATGGGGTTCACTTATCTAGGTGTGGGGTGGGAGCACTGGCCAATGCAGTGGAGGGAGCTGTTAGGTCTTTAAACTAGGAATAGTTACTGGTATGGGTTTTGGCGGGAAAACAGTGAAGTCGCAGTGTACATTAGAACATAAGAAAGGAGGAACACTGCAGCAGGCCTGTTGGCCCATACTAGGCAGGTCCTTTACCTCCATAGTGGGAAAATTTATGGAATCAATAATTGCCGAGGCAGTTCGTAGCCACCTTGAAAAGCATAAATTAATCAACGAATCTCAGCATGGTTTTACAAAGGGGCGTTCCTGCCTTACGAAGTTATTAACTTTTTTCACTAAGGTATTTGAGGAGGTAGATCATGGTAATGAATATGATATTGTGTATATGGACTTCAGTAAGGCTTTTGACAGGGTCCCACATCAGAGACTATTGAGGAAAATTAAAGCACATGGAATAGGAGGAGAAATTTTTTCCTGGATAGAGGCATGGTTGACAAATAGGCAGCAGAGAGTTTGCATAAATGGGGAGAAATCAGAGTGGGGAAGCGTTACGAGCGGTGTTCCACAGGGGTCAGTGTTGGGCCCCCTGCTGTTCACAATCTACATAAACGACATAGATGAGGGCATAAAGAGCGACATCGGCAAGTTTGCCGATGACACCAAAATAGGCCATCGAATTCATTCTGACGAGAACATTCGAGCACTCCAGGAAGATTTGAATAGACTGATGCAATGGTCGGAGAAGTGGCAGATGCAGTTTAATATAGACAAATGCAAAGTTCTAAATGTTGGACAGGACAATAACCATGCCACATATAAACTAAATAATGTAGATCTTAATATTACGGATTGCGAAAAAGATTTAGGAGTTCTGGTTAGCAGTAATCTGAAACCAAGACAACAGTGCATAAGTGTTCGCAATAAAGCTAATAGAATCCTTGGCTTCATATCAAGAAGCATAAATAATAGGAGTCCTCAGGTTGTTCTTCAACTCTATACATCCTTGGTTAGGCCTCATTTAGATTATGCTGCACAGTTTTGGTCACCGTATTACAGGATGGATATAAATTCTCTGGAAAATGTACAAAGGAGGATGACAAAGTTGATCCCATGTATCAGAAACCTTCCCTATGAGGATAGACTAAGGGCCCTGAATCTGCACTCTCTAGAAAGACGTAGAATTAGGGGGGATATGATTGAGGTGTATAAATGGAAGACGGGAATAAATAAAGGGGATGTAAATAGTGTGCTGAAAATATCTAGCCTAGACAGGACTCGCAGCAATGGTTTTAAGTTGGAAAAATTCAGATTCAGGAAGGATATAGGAAAGTACTGGTTTGGTAATAGAGTTGTGGATGAGTGGAACAAACTCCCGAGTACAGTTATAGAGGCCAGAACGTTGTGTAGATTTAAAAATAGGTTGGATAAATACATGAGTGGATGTGGGTGGGTGTGAGTTGGACCTGATAGCTTGTGCTACCAGGTCGGTTGCCGTGTTCCTCCCTTAAGTCAATGTGACCTGACCTGACTAGGTTGGGTGCATTGGCTTAAGCCGGTAGGAGACTTGGACCTGCCTCGCATGGGCCAGTAGGCCTTCTGCAGTGTTCCTTCGTTCTTATGTTCTTATGTTCTTATGTGAGTCGGAAGATGTGACTGATGTAGACCTCGCGGACTTAAGAACATAAGAAAGGAGGAACACTGCAGCAGGCCTGTTGGCCCATACTAGGCAGGTCCTTTACAAATCATCCCAATAACAAACATTTGACCAACCCAATTTTCAATGCCACCCAAGAAACAAGCTCCGATGTGCAAGTCCCTCTCAATGGCAATATAAACACAAATGCAGTATAATGTGATCCTTTATTGACTACGTTTCGCCCACACAGTGGGCTTTTTCAAGTCACAAACAGAACTACCTGGGGTGGAAGGAACGCGAGTATTTATAGTCCGGCTGAGGTCAGGTGAAGAATGCTGCATCTGATGATGTACCGAGTTGGGTTGTAGAGTCTAAAAACTTGGGTAGCTTGGAAAGGAGACTGGACAAGTTTGTGAGCAGACCTTCTACAGTGTTCTTATGTGGGATAGCGATGAAGAAGTTTCTTGGCAAGTGGTTCAGCTATGTTATAGAAGCCACTATTCTGGTTGAAGTTGTCGGATATAGAAATAAGTGATGATTCCAGGATTCTTCGGTATTGGGTGTTGTCTTCTGTGGCGATAAGTCTTGAGTTTCTGTAGTTTATCAAGTGGTTGTGTGAATTACGGTGTTGTACGCAGGCATTCCTTGTGTCGTCAGACCTGCTTGCGTATTGGTGTTCTGAAATACGTGTTTGGAGGTCCCTTGATGTTTCGCCCACGTATAACTTGTTGCAGTCATTACAAGGGATTATGTATACCCCTGCAGAGGATGGAGGCTTGTCCTGCCTACTACTGGTGATGTCCTTGATGGTCGTGGTTGTGGAGGTAGATACTTGGAATGATGTTTTGGCAAAGATGTTGGAAACATGTTTGGCAATTGAGTTGGTGGGAAGGACTATGTATCTCTTCTCGGCAGTGTCTTCTCTGGGTGTGTTGAAGATGTTTAGTGCTCGCCGTCTGCAGTCTCTGATGAAGTGACGAGGATAGTGGAGTTTGGAAAATACCTGTTCAATTATAGTGCATTCTTCCTCAAGGAACTCGTTGCTGCAGATTCTGAGTGCACGCAGGAAGAAGCCTATAATTACACCACGTTTGGTTTTGGTGTCGTGGTGAGAGTAGAAGTGGAGAAGATCGTTTTGGTTGGTGGGTTTTCGATAGACTTTAAAACGAAGTTCGTGGTCAGCTTTGCAGAGTAGAACATCAAGGAAAGGAAGAGTGTTGTCGACCTCTTCTTCAAGTGTGAACTGGATTGAAGTGGCTTCTATAACATAGCTGAACCACTTGCCAAGAAACTTCTTCATCGCTATCCCACATAAGAACACTGTAGAAGGTCTGCTCACAAACTTGTCCAGTCTCCTTTCCAAGCTACCCAAGTTTTTAGACTCTACAACCCAACTCGGTACATCATCAGATGCAGTATTCTTCACCTGACCTCAGCCGGACTATAAATACTCGCGTTCCTTCCACCCCAGGTACAGTGAGAAGCGATCAAGCGACTTAGCTCGAGTGGTGACGTGTGCTTACCTAACACATCGACGATCTCGCCTCTCTCGAAATTACCCCGTGTTGAGTAGTGCTTTGAGTAGTGCTTGCTGGACCTTCGTCTTCCTCTCCACCATCAGGATTGGTGCGTCGGTGGTTGCCGACCGAAGGGCAGGAAGCCTCTTGCTGCCTGAATTCTCTTCGCCTGTTGACTGCACGCCATACAGCCAGTCTCGCCACCACTCAGGATATACAGTGCTCCATCAAGCTACAGTTCACCTCCTCAGTGTCCTGCGCCAGGCAAGTACGTGTGTCTACTTACACGTACTTGCCTAGCTGAGTACTCTCACTTTTTGGCCGATTGTCACCTCCAATTACATCTTTTCGTAATTAGACGATGCCTTCGTTGCCTTCCACCTCCCACCCCCCTTCCACTCTCCCCCAACCTCCCACACCTGCCTCTGCTTCTACTAAATCCAATTCCTTCTCGCTAAACCTCAAATTTTCTAATCCTGATGCCACTATCTGTCCGGAAAATTTATTATATCAGATCACTGGTGCACCTCAACTTAAAGTCTTCAAAACCAACTCAGGCTTCAAACTCCTTCTTGACAAACATTCCTACGAAGCGTACACCTCAAGCGATACCAGACAAAAACTTCTCAACGCAGGCTTCACCATTATTTGGACTCCTGAGCACCGTGCCAAAAGCACAGTCATTGCTAAACACGTAGACTACTCTCTCCTGACAGCCTATGACACAGACAAAGAAGACTTAATAAAAGATATCAGTACTAAGAACAAAGTCTCTGTTGACGATATTTACAGACCAGAAAACTCTACCATTCTCAAAATACGCTGTTCTACTCCTGCTGACGCCTCTACACTCTTCAGTCAAGGAATCTTTGCCAAGACCATCCGCATTCCTCCAAACGCTCTCTTCACTCCGAACTTCCACCCAATCACACAATGTCTTAAATGCTACAAATTCGGCCACGACAAAAACACATGCACATCTACACAAGTCTGCTCCAGATGTTCAGCAACTGGCCACTTCTGGAATACTTGCAACCTCCCCCTTAAATGTTCTAACTGCGGCGGGTCACACACTGCAGTTGCAAATTCCTGCCCTTCTAGAAAGCACATTCTCTCCTCCCTCAGAGCAAACCAACCTCCCTCCCTACCCAACCCCTTCCCTGCTCCTCCCTCCCCTTCCTTACCTCCCTCCCCTTCCACACCTCCCTCCCCTACCCCCAATGCCTGGGCCTCCCCACGCACTTGGTCTACCTCTTCTACTCTACACACATCAAACACCAACACACAGACTACAAGCACTTCTCCTTCTACACCCACACTAGACTACAAAACTAACTGTCAACTTGCCACTGCTGCCCACTCTGCGATGGTAATCTCACAAGCTTACCAATCAGACTACTCACATGTCCTTAACCTAATCTTGTCTGCTAACAATCTTCCCTCTTTAATTATCCCTCCTTCCTGCTTCTCTTCCAAGCCTCCTACAACCTCTCCCTCCTTCCTCTCTCCCACCCCCCCACTTCCTACTCCCACCAGCTCTCCTCCTCCACTACCTCTCTTCACTACTTCTACACCTCCCACCAACACCCCTACTGCTACTGCTACGACCACCCCTCCCCCCACTTCCTTACCCACTTCGTCCCCTTCCAAAACTTCCACTTCCTCACAGCTTACCAAAACTTCCACTTCCTCTGCATCCACCTTCGCCCACTCCACCACAACCAAAACCTCATCCAGGTCCAACTCCACCTCCTCCAGACAAAATCCACTCAAACCTAAACCTACCCCAACTTCTAACGGACAGACCAAAGAACATAAAAACAGATCCATCTCTTCCTCCCCCTCCAGGAAACGGGTCCGTAGCACCTACAAACACACATCCACTGATGGCACCACTATCACGGGCTTTAATCTAAACTCCTCCCCCGACATTAACTTTGCTAAGACGAAACCATTAAATCACGTTTAAGGCGATTCAGTTCAACGTACGTTCTTACTTTACAATTAGACACCTACTGGCCGAGCTCCTTGAAGCAGAGAGGCCAGATATTGTTTTTCTAAACAGTACCTGCCTCAAAGCCCCTCAATGTATCCGCCATTATGGTTATACTGCACTACAGTCCCCCTATGATCCCCACGATGGGGTTGCCATCCTTGTCAATTCCAACATAAAACATGAATTTCTCCCAATCCCTTTTATTCACCAACACTGTCTTGCGGTCAGAATACACACCCACCTTGGCCCCTTTATCTTTTTCACCACCTATGCTCGCCCAAACACTACTCTCAACATACACGACCTCTCCTTAGTCTTCAACTACACCAACACACCAACTTACCTACTAGCTGACATGAATGCCAAACACACTTCCTTTCATCACACCAGTAACAACCAACTTGGTCACCAATTACTCAACTTCACAAACCATAAACACCTAATTCATCTTGGCCCAGACTTCAGTACCTTCTTCAACCACACGGGCCAAGGCAAACCAGACATCATTCTGGCAAACCGAGCCAGCTCTCTATTTCAACATTACATCTCACCTGGCCCTATTACAGGCTCTGATCACATCCCAGTCATCTTACACATCTCCTCCAACCCTATCCTCATTCCAACCACACCTTCATTCTCCTACAAGAACGCTGACTGGGATGCTTTCAAACAACACATAGACAATATTAACCTCACCTATGACTACAACAACAAACCTATCTCTGACATCGATACTCAACTTGATCTCATCCAGGACACCATTACACAAGCAGCCAACATCGCAATACCAAAGAAAACTCACACCACTCGTTATTCCTTCAAACCGTCACTCAGAACAAGAAGACTAATTATCTGCTACCACAACCGCTTCCTCTACAACACACATAGATTTAATCAAGTCCGATTAGATCTCACTTACCTTAGAAACAACATTTTACACAGCCTAGACCAAGACCACAACAATCACTGGTCACGACTAATACAACAAGCGGACAGGCAGCGTGTTAAAAACACTAAAGCCTTCTGGAACTTTATCAAAAAAATCAGAGGCACTACTCCCACCAACAAATTCAAACACATCACCCACAACAACACACACATCTCAGACCCACAGGCTGCTACCAACATCTTCAAACACATCTGGGAGAACATCTTCCACGCTCACCCACCTCACCCTAACGTTATTCAACACATTCAGAACATAGAACACTGGAACACTGCACACACACAAGAAACAACACCAGACAGGCACATACATCTAGACACTCTTACCTCCTCCCAAGAACTCGACACTCCTTTCACCAACACAGACATTAAAACTCTCCTCAGACACCTTCCTCCAAAGGCTCCTGGTGCCTCTGGCCTAAACCATATTATCCTGAAACACCTTCCTGACTCTATCATTACTGCCTACACAAACCTCCTCAATGCCTCCCTTGCCTCTGGATACTTCCCTTCCCTCTTCAAAGCTGCTACTGCTATCCTCCTTCCTAAACCCAATAAAGACCACTCTGACCCTAGAAACTATCGCCCTATCAGCCTCCTCGAAACTTTAGGAAAACTCTTTGAAAAACTCATTAATCATCGCCTTCGCAGATACCTGGAACATAATTCTCTACTTTCAGATGGCCAGTTTGGCTTCAGAACACACAGATCCACACAGGATGCCATTAACATCATTCTCAACTACATCCACATAAACACAAAACAAAGAAACAGGACTGCCCTGGTTGCAAAAGACGTTGAAAAAGCTTTTGACACTGTGTGGCACGAGGGGCTCAAGTACAAACTCTGCACTAACTTCAACCTGCCTCTCAATACTCGTAAACTCCTCTGCAACTTCCTAGACGGCCGTACCATGAGAATCAAATTCCAAGGCTGTTACTCTGACTACTTCACACTAAATGCTGGAGTACCCCAGGGATCTGTCCTTTCCCCTACCCTCTACATTTTATACACTAACGACATTCCAACACCTATACACCACAACTCCATCACACTAGCCTATGCAGACGACATTACACAACTTATCACTCATGCCAATATAGATACACTCACACACAAAACACAAAATGAGGTTGACAGGATAGCCATCTGGGAACAAAAATGGAGGATCAAAACCAATGCAGCAAAATCCAGCATTACGTATTTTAACTACAGGAAACGTGATCCTCCATTACCTGTCGAACTCAGAACAGCTGACACCCGCACTTACTTCCCTATCACACAATCTGTCACTGTCCTTGGCGTTAATCTTGACTACCTTCTTCGTTTACACGGACACATTCACTCAAGGCATGCAATAGCTAGTAAGGCCCTTGCGGGCCTCTACAAGCTGAAACATGCCTCTCAACGCACCAAACTACACCTCTACAAATCCCTAATACGTCCTCTGATAACTTACTCTCCTCTAGCCCTCTCTCTTGCAGCAAAAACAAACTTACTTAAACTGCAGCGTGTCCAGAACAAGGCGCTGCGCTGGGTGCTTGATGTCAGATGGGAGGACTTCGCCACAAGCGAGTCTCTCCATGCCCAGTTAGACGTCCCTGCGCTGAATCTGTACTGGAAGAGGCTCAGTGACAGACAGATAGACAAACTTGAGACACGACATGACTACTGGACCTCTCTCCTTGACGAAGACATTCGCAGACCCACAAACCAACACAACCTTTTCTACTCCTTGCATGATCCTGCTCCTAACCCTACTTACAAATAACCTTGGATCCGCTGACAGGTACCTTCTAAGACAGGTACCATTTTCTGACCCACGTTCGCCTTAGCTTTTTTGGGTTAAGACATGACTCAGTTCTGCACTCCTCTCTAGCTCTAAAGGTCGCAAGTCCCTTACTCCCAGCTCACCCCACCGGAGTCCCAACAGAAGAACCGGATTTTCTCTTTTCAATATCTGTCCCACGATCGCCTTTGCTGCTGGGTTAAGCCCTGGCTCTATTTCTACGACTAAGAACACTCCTCTCCAGCACTATTCTTCGTCTGTCCCGTCTTCCCCGCTCATCCCATTTGGGATCTTACCTGAACTTTCGTTCGTTCGTTACCCCAGGTAGTTCTGTTTGTGACTTGAAAAAGCCCACTGTGTGGGCGAAACGTAGTCAATAAAGGATCACATTATACTGCATTTGTGTTTATATTGCCATTGTGTCGGTATTTTATACCATTTATTTCCAAGTCCCTCTCAAATCCAACCCCTCCCACTCATGTACTTATCCAACCTAAATTTGAAACTACCCAAAGTCCTAGCCTCAATAACCCAACTAGGTAGACCGTTCCACTCATCAACTACCCTATTTCCAAACCAATACTTTCCTATGTCCTTTCTAAATCTAAACTTATCTAATTTAAATCCATTACTGCGGGTTCTCTCTTGGAGAGATATCCTCAAGACCTTGTTAATATCCCCTTTATTAATACCTATCTTCCACTTATACACTTCGATCAGGTCTCCCCTCATTCTTCGTCTAACAAGTGAATGTAACTTAAGAGTCTTCAATCTTTCTTCATAAGGAAGATTTCTAATGCTATGTATTAATTTAGTCATCCTACGCTGAATGTTTTCTAAGGAATTTATGTCAATTCTGTAGTATGGAGACCAGAATTGAGCTGCATAATCTAGGTGAGGCCTTACTAATGATGTATAAAGCTGCAGTATGACCTCTGGACTTCTGTTGCTTACACTTCTTGATATAAATCCCAGTAATCTATTTGCCGTATTACGTACACTTAGGCATTGCTGTCTTGGTTTAAGGTTGCTGCTTACCATAACCCCCAAGTCCTTTTCGCAATCTGTATGGCTAAGTTCTACATTATTTAACTTATAAGTGCTAGGGTTATGGACACTCCCGAGCTTCAGAACCTTGCATTTATCTACATTGAACTGCATCTGCCACTTTTCTGACCAAGAGTAGAGTTTGTCTAAATCCTCCTGAAGTTCCCTAACATCTACGTTTGAATCAATTATCCTACCTATCTTCGTGTCATCGGCGAATTTGCTCATATCACTAGCAATTCCTTCATCAAGATCATTGATATATATTATAAACAACAACGGGCCCAAGACTGATCCCTGTGGAACGCCACTTGTTACTGATCCCCACTCGGATTTAACCCAATTAATGGACACTCTCTGCTTCCTGTCTGTGAGCCATGACTCGATCAACGAGAGCACCCTTCCCCCAACGCCATGAGCTGCTACTTTCTTCAACAGTCTTTGGTGCGGAACTCTATCAAATGCCTTACTAAAATCTAAGTAAACAATATCAAATTCTTTATCGTGGTCAACAGCCTCAAAAGCTTTACTGAAGAAAGTTAATAAATTAGTTATACAAGACCGGCCTCTTGTGAATCCATGCTGAGTATCATTAATCAAGCTATGCTTATCGAGATGGCTTCTTATAACCTCAGCTATAATTGACTCTAGCAACTTGCCTACAATTGAGGTCAGGCTTATTGGGCGGTAATTTGACGGTAACGACTTGTCCCCTGTTTTAAAAATAGGAATTACATTAGCCATCTTCCACATATCAGACACTACACTTGTTTGAAGAGATAAATTAAAAATATTAGTTAATGGTTCACAGACTTCCATTTTGCATTCCTTAAGAACCCTTGAAAAAACCTCATCAGGACCCGGTGACTTATTTTGCTTCAGTCGGTCTATCTGCTTCACAACCATTTCACTAGTGACTGTGATGTTACATAATTTATCTTCTTCTGATCCACTATAAAAATTAATTACCGGAATATTATTAGTGTCTTCCTGTGTAAAAACCGAGAGAAAATAATTATTTAAAATGGAGCACATTTCATTCTCTTTGTCAGTAAGATGCCCATAGTTATTTTTAAGGGGACCTATCTTATCTCTGACTTTTGTTCTATATACCTGGAAAAAACTTTTTGGGTTAGTTTTAGAATCCCTAGCAACTTTAATTTCATAGTCCCTTTTAGCTTTTCTTATCCCCTTTTTAATGTCCCTCTTAATGTCAATATACTGATTCATAAGATGACCCTCGCCTCTTTTGATACTCCTATAAATTCCTTTCTTATGCCCTAGTAGATATTTCAGCCTATTATTCATCCATTTTGGGTCATTTCTATTTGATGTAATTTCTTTATAAGGAATAAACGTTCTTTGAGCAGCATGTATTGCGTTCAGAAAACTTTCATATTGATAGCTCTCTTCGTTACCCCAGTCAACAGATGATAAGTGTTCTCTAAGCCCATCGTAATCTGCTAAGCGAAAATCTGGGACTGTTACTGAGTTATCCCTACTATCATACTTCCATTCAATTCTAAATGTAATTGATTTGTGGTCGCTAGCACCCAGTTCCTCTGAAACTTCTAAATTATTAACAAGGGATTCATTGTTTGCCAGAACTAAGTCAAGCAGGTTATTTCCCCTTGTAGGTTCTGTCACAAACTGCTTCAAAAAACAATCCTGAACTACTTCTAAGAAATCGTATGATTCTAAATTCCCAGTCAAGAAATTCCAATCAATATGACTAAAGTTAAAGTCTCCTAGAATTACTACATTATCGTGCCTTGTGGCCCTAACAATTTCCTCCCATAGTAGTCTCCCTTGGTCCCTATCTAAATTTGGGGGACGGTATATCACACCTAAAATTAATTTTTCATGCCCCTCTGAAAATTCTATCCAAACAGACTCTGTATGTGTTACTTCAGACTTAATACCCGTTTTTATGCAACAGTTCAAGCGATCTCGGACATACAATGCCACCCCACCCCCCTTCCCGATACTTCTATCTACTTGGAACAATTTAAAACCCTGAATGTGACATTCTGCAGGCATGTCCCGACTTTTTGAATTAAACCACGTCTCAGTAATGGCAAATACATCTATGTTACCTGCACTAGCAACTAGTCTCAACTCGTCCATCTTATTCCTAGCACTGCGACTATTTGTGTAATAAAATTTTAATGACCCTTTACTCTCTTTACCCTTCCTGCTCCTTTCTGTTATTCCACTAAACTTATTACTGTCCTTGTCAATTAGTGCCACTGGCTTTCCAATATCCACCTCATTTTGCCTATTACTAGTTCTCCTAGTACTCATATTACTACCCTGCGACTTCACAGTTTTCCCGCCAAAACCCATACCACTAACTATTCCTAGTTTAAAGACCTAACAGCTCCCTCCACTGCGTTGGCCAGTGCTCCCACCCCACACCTAGATAAGTGAACCCCATCCCTGGCATACATGTCATTTCTGCCATAGAAGAGGTCCCAGTTGTCAATGAATGTTACCGCATTTTCCTAACAGTACTTGTCCAGCCAGCAATTGACACCAATTGCTCTGGACAACCATTCATTTCCAACTCCTCTCCTTGGCAAAATGCCACATATGACAGGTTTCCCACCCTTCCTCCTAATTATCTCTATTGCTGACCTATACCTGCTAATCAGGTCCTCACTCCTACGTCTGCCAACATCGTTGCCTCCAGCACTGAGACAGATAATAGGATTGCTCCCATTACCTCTCATGATGTCATCTAGACGGCTAACAATATCCTTCATCCCAGCCCCAGGAAAACACACTCTCTGCCTCCTACTCCTATCCTTCAAACAGAATGCCCTATCCATGTACCTAATCTGGCTATCCCCAACAACAACAATGTTTTTACCTTCCTTGGCGTCGTCCGTCGTGATGCTCCGAGTAGTCGACTCACATTCGCCAGGTAGCATTACACCACTTGTAGAATTCGTCAAGACGTTCTCGATGGTCTTCGTTGGGGTTTCTAGGGATGTCTTACTCACGTCTGCCAATGCTTCTTTGGTGCTCGTTGTGGCATTCCCAGCAGAACACTCACATTCGTCAGGTAGCACCGAGAATGAGTTGGAAGTTTCCACGGTAGTCTTCTGGTTTCTCGTTATTTCCGCCTCTCCAACCGTTTTCTTGATCTTCAGCTTGGTTCCACGTTGCCCGGCCACTGACCAAGCTCCCCTCTTAACCTGGGGACTCACAACAGAAGGATTACTACGAATCCTCTTGTTCTCCTCCGTTAATCGCCGTATCTCCATCTTAGCAACTCTGAGCTCCTCTCTCAGCTGCTGGTAAAGTTGCTCAAGAGAGGGCATCCTGGTACAGATTCACAGAGAGCACACAAACAGGTCTTCACAGAGCTAAGTACACGTCACCACTGAGCTAAGTACACGTCACCACTCAAAAGCTAAGTACACGTCACCACAAACAGAACTACTGACCACAAACAGAACTACTAACCACAAACAGAACTACTGACCACAAACAGAACTACTGACCACAAACAGAACTACTAACCACAAACAGAACTACTGACCACAAACAGAACTACTGACACCACAAACAGAACTACTACTTGGAACTCCGACGTGTCATTAAGAACACAGGTGACACTGCCCCGGGCATCGATGGTGTTACGTACTCCATGATTGCACGGGCGGGGCAGAGTGGATGGGAGGCCATACTAGACGTCATTAACAAGTCGTGGAGGGCCAGGGCACTCCCAGCAGCTTGGAAGAAAGCTACCATCGTACCAATTCCAAAGCCCAAGGACCCAGGCAGTATGAGACCCATATCGCTGACCAGCTGCTCAGCCAAGACTGCTGAGAGGATGGTGTTAAAGCGCCTCCTATGGAAACTTGGACCCTCTCATCATCACATATTTGGCTTCACCAAAGGAGTGAGTATAGCAGAGTGCATAACCACTCTACTAAGCCAGATTGCTGATAGTAACAAAAAACCTAGTATCGTCGTCTACCTCGACCTTGAGAAGGCATTTGAGCTAGCCAGTCCCACAGCAATTCTGGCAATACTAGCTCGGAAGGGAATCAAAGGACGCCTCCTGGCCTGGATAGAGTCCTACCTTAGGGGCAGGCAGGCCTGTGTCGGCTTTCAGGGACACTACTCTTCCTTTAAAACCCTGGAAAACGGTATGCTACAAGGAGGTGTGCTCAGTCCTACCCTGTTTAACATCCTTATGCAGGAACTATTGAGCCTTCCCTTTCATAGTGGTACACAGCTCAGCTATGCTGATGATCTTGCACTCGTAGTGAATGGGAAAGGCAGTTTAGAACGACAGGCTCAGAGAGCTTTGGACCTAATTATGCAGTCTTGCAAGGAACTAGGCCTCAAGATCTCGGCCGAGAGATCTCTTGCAAGGATGTTCAAGGGACCAGATCCTGTGAATAGATTACGTATTCAGGATATAGAACTTGAGTGGACAGGCTCCTACCTGTACTTGGGAATCTACATTGATAAAAAGCTGACCTTTCAGAAACAGGCCGAGTATGTCAGGTCACGTGCTCTACTCAGACTCAACGCCATAAGAGTCATGACGAGGCACCATGCAGGGACGAGCAAAGATGTACTTCGCTTGTACTATATACAAGCTATACGCTCGCTCATTGACTACGGTGCACCGGCGTTACCTCATCTCTTCCCGCAGAGCAGGCAAAGGGTGGAGGTCATACAAAATCAGGCGATAAGAACTATGCTTGGGGCCCCCATCTGGACCAACACAGTATGTCTCAGATCTGAGGCCCGGCTTCCTTCCTTGGCTGACAGAGTAAGATACATAAACGCATGCAAAGTGGCCACGATTCTGCACCGGCAGCAAGGTACCCCACTAAGGAGACGGATATTAACAACCATGACACAAGATCCCACACTCTTCACGGACTACTCCTGGATTCGTTCGTTTTGTGCTGCTGGGCGGAAGCTGCTGCCTATACAACTACTTGAGAAGAGTTGTGACCTTCCTGTTGCTGGGTACCATCCACCACTTCCCTGGCGCCCAGATCCAGCCGATGTCTGCATCATGCAGCTACCCATCTCTAAGCGTCTCTTCAGTCAAGACACCCGCAGCAATCATGCTGAGACAAGCATGGTTCTGTCGACCCTGACAGGAAGAGAGCAGCAGCTGGACTGTACCACTATGGTCACACACAAGGCTGGCGACTCCCTGACCACTGCACGATCCTTCAAGCTGAGCTGGTGGCGATTCAGCAGGCATTGTCACATGCCCTACGACATCGACTCCGACCTGTCATACATGTTGATTCCACCTCTGCAATCAATGCCCTCTCCCACCCTCAACCACAGGACAATGTTCACCTCATCACATCGATCCTGAGCATAATGACAGCCTTAGAAGTTCAGGGTAACAGATCGACATTGAACTGGATCCCCAGCCATGCTGGCATCCGGGGAAATGAGGCGGCAGATGATGCAGCCAAAGCAGCAACAGACTATCCACATGTTGGGATTACTGTCCCAATCAGCCTACGACAGACCAAACTGGTGGCTGTCAGAGCCATGAAACTTATGGGGGAGGTCTTAGGTGATACCCCATCTCAACAGTGGTACCGAGCAGCGACTCAGGGAGAACACACTCCATATGATAGAAGCTGGTCCAGAGCGCAGTGTACCGCCATCCATCGGCTTCGTTTGGGCTTTCCCACAGCCAAGATGATGGTAGACAAGGCTGAGGAGGAGATGTGCCAGTACTGTCAGCACGTTGTCTAGCGGCCCCTAACACACTATCTTCTGGAGTGCGAAGTTACTGAGACACTCCACAGGCAACTAGGAGTGATATTCCCTCCTGAAGAGGACGAAGAGATGACTGCGGCCACACTAGTGCACCATGGAGTCAACGAACCAGACAAGCTGTTACCTGTGATAACGACATATCCTCCTCCTCACTAGTGTCCATAGTTAGGAGTACATACGGTGTTGTCGCTTATGAGATGCACCAGTTGAACTGACCAGAAGAGTTCTTGAGCAGCATACGTCGCATCATTGTAGAAACCTTTCTCCCTCGGGAGCCAGAGACGGGTCATCGCAAGATTGAGACCCGTGCCAGGACTACGGTCTTGGCGAACATTATACACATACATACACGCTTGATCTTCAGATAGTTCCTGATTATGGAACTGAACTTCTCCAGGCTGAGGGACTGACGACCTCAAAATTCTACGACTTCAATGGTGCTGGACTGATTACATCGTCTTCACATCTCTACTGTTCCTGCCTACTTTCTGTATTCGACTGAAGAAGCCTACTGTGTAGGCGAAACGTTTCGGAATAAAGTTGCCTAACTGTTGCCTATGTGTCTTACCTACCAACCTGTCGGTATTGTATACCATTTTGATGTTCATCTTGTCAGACACTGCAACACATGGCCTCTTGGTACAGAAAACACCTTGGACAACCCTTTCAAATGAGAACTGTTGGATCTGAGAGGGACCTGACCTCTCAGTGGCTACATTCTATCTACTACTACTACTCTGCACCTCTCCTTCCGACAGTATTTAAGTCTCCGCACTGTCGCTTGATCTTCAGATATTTCCTGACTATGGAACTGAACTTCTCCAGCCTGAGGGACTGATAACCTCAAAATTCTACGACTTCAAGGGTGGTAGGTAAGACACATAGGCAACAGTTAGGCAACTTTATTCCGAAACGTTTCGCCTACACAGTAGGCTTCTTCAGTCGAATACAGAAAGTAGGCAGGAACAGTAGAGATGTGAAGACGATGTAATCAGTCCATCACCCTTGAAGTCGTAGAATTTGAGGTTGTCAGTCCCTCGGCCTGGAGAAGTTCAGTTCCATAGTCAGGAACTATCTCTATCTGAAGAAGCCTACTGTGTAGGCGAAACGTTTCGGAATAAAGTTGCCTAACTGTTGCCTATGTGTCTTACCTACCAACCTGTCGGTATTGTATACCATTTTGATGTTCGACTTCAAGGGTGATGGACTGATTACATCGTCTTCACATCTCTACTGTTCCTGCCTACTTTCTGTATTCGACTGAAGAAGCCTACTGTGTAGGCGAAACGTATCGGAATAAAGTTGCCTAACTGTTGCCTATGTGTCTTACCTACCAACTCTGTGTCCATGTATTGTTTGTAATGGCTTGATAAAGCTCCTGGAGAGCGAAACGTTGCCACAATAAAATGTCACATTAGTTGCACTTGTGTCCTTTTACTTTACATATTGTCGGTAATTCTACCAACTTTATTACAATAAGCAAATTCGCTGATGACACCAAAATAGGCCGTCCAATTCATTCTAATGAGGACATTAGAACACTCCAGGATGATTTGAATGGACTGATGCAATGGTCGGAGAAGTGGCAGATGCAGTTTAATATAGACAAATGCAAAGTTCTAAATGTTGGACAGGAAAGTAACCATGCGACATATAAACTATATAATGTAGATCTTAATACTACTGATTGCAAAAAGGATTTAGGAGTTCTGGTTAGCAGTAATCTAAAACCAAGACAACAGTGCATTAGTGTTCGCAATAAAGCTAACAGAATTCTTGGCTTCATATCAAGAAGTATAAATAATAGAAGTCCTCAGATTGATCTTCAACTCTATATATCCTTGGTTAGGCCTCATTTAGACTATGCTGCACAGTTCTGGTCACTGTATTACAGAATGGATATAAATGCTCTGGAAAACGTACAGAGGAGGATGACAAAGATGATCCCATGTATCAGAAATCTTCCCTATGAGGATAGACTGAAGGCCCTGAATCTGCACTCTCTCGAAAGGCGTAGAATTAGGGGGGATATGATCGAGGTGTATAAATGGAAAACAGGAATAAATAAAGGGGATGTAAATAGCGTGCTGAAAATTTCCAGCCAAAACAGGACTCGCAGCAATGGTTTCAAGTTGGAAAAATTCAGATTCAGGAAGGATATAGGAAAGCACCGGTTTGGTAATAGAGTTGTGGATGAGTGGAACAAGCTCCCGAGTACAGTTATTCAGGCTAAAACGTTGTGTAATTTTAAAAATATATTAGATAAATACATGAGTGGGTGTGGGTGGGTGTGAGTTGGGTCTGACTAGCTTGTGCTGCTGGGTCTGGTACCGTGCTCCTCCCTTGAATGGAGGTGACCAGACTGGGTGGGTCATTGGGCTAATCCGCGTGGGGATGGACCTGGTCCGCATGGGTCAGTAGGCCTGCTGCAGTGTTCCTTCTTTCTTATGTTCTTATAATCTTTCAAAAACTGAATGTCTTGTTAACTAAGTTTCTTCAAACATCTGTTTTTTTCCCGGGAAACCGGTAAACACATTTTTCTTCGTCTGCTGTTAGCTTTAGTTTTTTCTTAACTAGACTTTAAAAACTAGTGTATTTCTCAGACTCTACTGCCTCTCTCTCTAAGATAGAAGCCGTTCATCACGTAGGATTATGTTTATGTCTAGTGTCTGTATGCAGAGCCTCATGTCCCTTCCTTATGCGATCGACTTGATGCCATTGTCTTCCTTGCTTCATTCATTCTTATGACCTTCATGATTTTATGACTAACAAGATTCTCATAGACATTTACCACTGCTATAGTTTCCGTCGACATCCATCTGTGCCTGTGGTGTAGCTCTGCAGTCTAAGCTTTTCCTATGTTACTTTTTCTTTTCACAGCTGGAAGTCTGTGTGGTCCAGGGCAACTTTTCCATTGATTTCTGAAGACTCTCAACTTTACACTCCCACTCACTTCTTCATAACACATACTAATGCTTCTACTGTGTATACAAATGGCTCTAAATTCTGTTCTGGTGTTAGATACACAGCTTTGTTTATTGATCGCACTTTTAAAGGACGACTGCTGTAACTGGCTAATCTTTTCACGAGGGAATTATACGTTTTGTCTTTCATTGCGCCCGGGATTTGATCCCCGGATCTTACTGATGAAAGCCACGACTCTAACCACTAGCTAATGACAGTTTGTGCCACTCAGTGTAGTTGAATGGTTATACTAGCATCTCTAGTCAGAGTGGCCTGGGGTTCACTTTACAGGTGTATATAGAGTTACACATACTTCTCGATGCCGCCAGATATATTACTGCCTTATGCCACTCGTAGTTTGTGCAAGACAGGTATACAATACCGACAAGATGAAAGTTAAGACACTTGTGCAACATCTGGTTATCTTTATTGTAGACGTTTCGCTATCCAGTGGGGTCAGTGAAGAGGGACGTGTAGCAGACGAGGGCATAGTCACTGGTAGGCGGGATCCCCCAGTGGAAGTAGGTCCTTCCCAAATTGATGGGCTAGTTGTAGAAGTCGTGAAGAAGGTCATGTAGATGTCCTAGCCCATCAATTTGGGAAGGACCTACTTCCACTGGGGAATCCCGCCTACCAGTGACTATGCCCTCGTCTGCTACACGTCCCTCTTCACTGACGCCTATATAAGCGCCAGTCTCCTTACCTGTGCTTCATTGGACACACAGCTCCATCGACGAACGATCTCGCCTCTCTAATTACCCCGTGTTGAGTGTGACTATCCTCAGAGTGGTGGTTACTAAACCTTCGTTTTCACCTTCAGGATTGGTGCGTCGATGGTTGCCTACCCAAGGGCAGGAGGCCTCCCTCTGCACTCCTGTTGCTATCTGTAGCCTCCACGCTCCAGACTGTACGTGTAGTCTACACGCTATACAGCCAGTGTTGCCTCTCCTCGCCGTTGTCTGAAGTCTCCACGCCTCAGCCTGTATGTGAAGTCTGCTCGCCATTCAGCTAGTATTGGCTCTCCTCATCGCTCACAGCCAGAGTTGCTCTCTTCACCGAGTGGTGGTTACTGGACCTTCGTCTTCACCATCAGGATTGGTGCGTCGGTGGCTGCCTACCCAAGGGCAGGAAGCTTCCCTCTGCACTCCTGTTGCTGTCTGAAGTCTCCACGCCTCAGCCTGTACGTGTGGTCTGCGCGCCTTACAGCCAGTTCAGGGCACACAGTGCTCCATCAAGCTACAGCTCACCTCCTCAGTGTCCTGTGCCTCCAGAGACGGACTCCACAAGAAACTTTAAAGTTATAACCAGGCAAGTACGTGTGTCTACTTCACACGTACTTGCCTAGCCAATTTTTCTCACAGGATTGGCCCCCACATCTAATTTACGATGCCAGCAATGCCTTCCACCTCCTTTCCCCTTACCACCCCTCTACTGCCAACACCTGCCTCTACTCTGTCTACTCCTGCTTCTAAGGCCTACCCTGCCCCCACCTCTTCCAAGCCCAATTCTTTCTCGCTTAACCTCAAATACTCTAAATCTGATCATGCCACTATCTGTCCTGGAAATTTACTGTACCAGATCACTGGCGCTCCTCAGTATAAAGTCTTTAAAACCAACTCTGGATTCAAACTACTTCTTGACAGACATTCTTACGAAACGTACACCTCAACCGAGACCAGACAAAAACTTCTCAATGCAGGCTTCACTATTATTTGGACTCCTGAGCACCGCGCCAAATGCACAGTGATCGCAAAACACGTAGACTATTCTCTCCTGACTGCCTATGACACAGACAAAGAAGACTTAATCAAAGACATTAGTACTAAGAACAAAGTCTCTGTTGACGAGATTTATAGACCTGAAAACTCTACCATCCTCAAAATACGCTGTTCAACTCCTTCTGACGCCTCTACACTCTTCAATCAAGGAATCCTTGCCAAGACCATCCGCATTCCTCCAAACTCCCTCTTCACTCCAAACTTTCACCCCATCACACAATGTCTGAAATGCTACAAATTCGGCCACGACAAAGTCTCATGCACTTCCACACAAACCTGCTCCAGATGTTCAGCAACTGGCCACTTCTGGAACACTTGCAACCTCCCCTAAAATGTTCTAACTGCGGTGGGTCACACACTGCAGTTGCAAATTCCTGCCCTACTAGAAAAGACATTCTCTCCACCCTCAGAGAAAGACAACCTCCCTCCCTCCCCAACCCCTTCCCTGCACCTCCCCCTCCTACAATACCTTCCACCCCTACCCCCAATGCCTGGGTTACCCCACGCACTTGGTCTACCCCTCCTACTCTACACACTTCAAACACCAACACACAGACTACAATCACCTCTCCTTCTACACCTACTCCCACACTAGACTACAAAACTAACTGCCAACTCGCCACTGCTGCCCACTCTGCGATGGTAATCTCTCAAGCCTACCAATCAGACTACTCACATGTCCTTAACCTAATCTTGTCCACTAACAATCTTCCCTCTTTAATTATCCCTCCTTCCTGCTTCTCTTCTAAGCCTCCTACAACCTCTACCTCCTCCCTCTCTCCCACCCCCCCACTTCCTACACCCACCAGCTCTCCTCCCCCCCTACCCCTCTTCACTACTTCCACCCCTACTGCTGCTGCTACGACCACCCCTCCCCCGACCTCCTTACCCACTTCCTCATCCCCAACCAAAGCTTCTGCTTCCTTACCCAGTACCATAGCTTCCACTTCCTCATCCCCTACCAAAGCTTCCACTTCCTCTGCATCTACCTTTGCCCACTCCTCCACCACAACCAAAACTTCATCCAGGTCCAACTCCACCTCCTCCAGACAAAATCCACTCAAACCCAAACCTGCCCCAACTTCTGACAGACATACAAAAGAACATAAAAACAGATCCATCTCTTCCTCCCCCTCCAGGAAACGGGTCCGTAACACCTACAAACTCGCATCCACTGATGGCACCACTATCACGGGTTTTAATCCAAACTCCTCCTACATTAACTTTGCTATGACGAAACCATTAAATCATGTTTAAAGTGATTCAGTTCAACGTACGTTCTTACTTTACTATTAGACACCTACTGGCCGAGCTCCTTGAAGCAGAGAGACCAGATATTGTTTTGCTAAACAGTACTTGCCTCAAAGCCCCTCAACGTATCCGCCATTATGGTTATACTGCACTACAGCCCCCCTATGATCCCCACGATGGGGTTGCCATCCTTGTCAAATCCAATATAAAACACGAATCTCTCCCAATCCCTTTTATTCACCAACACTGTCTTGCGGTCAGAATACACACCCACCTTGGCCCCTTTATCTTTTTCACCACTTATGCTCGCCCAAACACTATTCTCAACATACACGACCTTTCCTTAGTCTTCAACTACACCAACACACCAACATACCTACTAGCTGACATGAATGCCAAACACACCGCCTTTCATCACACCAGTAACAACCAACTTGGTCACCAATTACTCAACTTCACAAACCATAAACACCTAATTCATCTCGGCCCAGACTTCAATACCTTCTTCAGTCACACGGGCCAAGGCAAACCAGACATCATTCTGGCAAACCGAGCCAGTTCTCTATTTCAACACTACATCTCACCTGGCCCTATAAACAGAGATATACACCACAGCACCGTATCATCCTTTGCGGATGATACTAGGATCTGCATGAGGCTGTCATCTGCTGAGGACGCGGTTAACCTCCAAGAAGATATAAACAAAGTTTTCCAGTGGGCAACGGTAAACAATATGATGTTCAATGAGGACAAATTCCAACTACTCCGTTATGGAAAACTGGAGGAGATAATAACTAGAACAGAGTATACTACTGACTCCGGCCATACAATAGAGCGGAAAAATAATGTAAGGGACCTGGGAGTAGTAATGTCTGAGGATCTCACTTTCAAGGATCACAACAGTGCCACGATCGCACGTGCAAAGAAAATGATAGGATGGATAATGAGAACTTTCAAAACGAGAGATGCCAAGCCCATGATGATCCTTTTCAAATCACTTGTTCTCTCTAGGCTGGAATACTGCTGTACATTAACATCTCCATACAAAGCAGGTGAAATCGCAGATCTAGAGAGTGTACAGAGATCTTTTACTGCACGTATAAGTTCTGTCAAGCACCTTAACTACTGGGAACGCTTGAAAGCACTTGACTTGTACTCGTTGGAACGCAGGAGGGAGAGATATATCATAATCTACACTTGGAAAATCTTGGATGGAATGGTCCCAAATCTGCACACAGAAATCACTCCCTACGAAAGTAAAAGACTGGGCAGGCGATGCAAAATGCCGCCAATAAAAAGTAGGGGCGCCATTGGTACACTAAGAGAAAACACCATAAGTGTCCGGGGCCCAAAACTGTTCAACAGCCTCCCATCAAGCATTAGGGGAATTTCCAATAAACCCCTGGCTGCCTTCAAGAGAAAGCTGGACAGATACCTAAAGTCAGTGCCGGATCAGCCGGGCTGTGGCTCGTACGTCGGACTGCGTGCGGCCAGCAGTAACAGCCTAGTTGATCAGGCCCTGATCCATCGGGAGGCCTGGTCGTGGACCGGGCCGCGGGGGCGTTGATCCCCGGAATAACCTCCAGGTATTACAGGCTCTGATCACATCCCAGTCATCTTACACATCTCCTCCAACCCTATCCTCATTCCAACCACACCTTCATTCTCCTACAAGAACGCTGACTGGGATGCTTTCAAACAACACATAGACAATATTAACCTCACCTATGACTATAACAACAAACCTATCTCTGATATCGATACTCAACTTAATCTCATCCAGGACACCATTACACAAGCAGCCAACAAAGAAATACGAAAGAAAACTCACACCACTCGTTATTCCTTCAAACCGTCACTCAGAACAAGAAGACTAATTATCTGCTACCACAACCGCTTCCTCTACAACACACACAGATTTAATCAAGTTCGATTAGATCTCACTTACCTTAGAAACAACATTCTACACAGTCTAGACCAAGACCACAACAATCACTGGTCACAACTCATACAACAAGCTGACAAACAGCGTATTAAAAACACTAAAGCTTTCTGGAACTTTATCAAAAAAATCAGAGGCACTACTCCCACCAACAAATTCAAACACTTCACCCACAACAACACACACATCTCAGACCCGCAGGCTGCTACCAACATCTTCAAACACATGTGGGAGAACATCTTCCACCCTCACCGACCTCACCCTAACGTTATTCAACACATTCAGAACATAGAACATTGGAACACTGCACACACACAAGAAACAACACCAGACAGCCACATTCATCTAGACTCTCTTACCTCCTCCCAAGAACTCGACACTCCTTTCACCAACACAGACATTAAAACTCTCCTCAGACACCTTCCTCCCAAGGCTCCTGGCGCCTCTGGCCTAAACCATATTATCCTAAAACACCTTCCTGACTCTATCATTACTGCCTACACAAACCTCCTCAATGCCTCCCTTGCCTCTGGATACTTCCCTTCCCTCTTCAAAGCTGCTACTGCTATCCTCCTTCCTAAACCCAAAAAAGACCACTCTGATCCTAGAAATTATCGCCCTATCAGCCTCCTCGAAACTTTAGGTAAACTCTTTGAAAAACTCATCAACTATCGCCTTCGCAGATACCTGGAACACAACTCTACTTTCTGATGGTCAGTTTGGCTTCAGAACACACAGAGCCACACAAGATGCCATTAACATCATTCTCAACTACATCCGCATAAACACAGAACAAAGAAACAGGACAGCCCTGGTTGCAAAAGACGTTGAAAAAGCTTTTGACACTGTCTGGCACCAAGGGCTCAAGTACAAACTCTGCACTAACTTTAACCTGCCTCTCACTACTCGTAAACTCCTCTGCAACTTCCTAGACGGCCGTACCATGAGAATCAAATTCCAAGGCTGTTACTCTGACTACTTCACACTAAATGCTGGAGTACCCCAGGGATCTGTCCTCTCCCCTACCCTCTACATTTTATACACTAACGACATTCCAACACCTGTATACCAAAACTCCATCACACTAGCCTATGCAGACGACATTACACAACTTACCACCCATGCCAATATAGATACACTCACACAAAACACAAAATGAGGTCGACAGGATAGCCATCTGGGAACAAAAATGGAGGATCAAAACCAATGCAGCTAAATCCAGCATTACATATTTTAACTACAGAAAACGTGATCCTCCATTACCTGTCGAGCTCAGAACAGCTGACACCCGCACTTACATCCCCATGACACAATCTGTCACTGTCCTTGGCGTTAATCTTGACTACCTTCTGCGCTTGCACGGACACATTCACTCAAGGCATGCAATAGCTAGTAAGGCCCTTGCGGGCCTCTACAAGCTGAAACATGCCTCTCAACGCACCAAACTACACCTCTACAAATCCCTTATACGTCCTCTGATAACTTACTCTCCTCTAGCCCTCTCTCTTGCAGCAAAAACAAACTTACTTAAACTGCAGCGTGTCCAGAACAAGGCGCTGCGCTGGGTGCTTGATGTCAGATGGGAGGACTTCGCCACATGCGAGTCTCTACATGCCCAGTTAGACATCCCTGCGCTGAATATGTACTGGAAGACGCTCAGTGACAGACAGATTGACAAACTCGTGACACGACATGACTACTGGACCTCTCTCCTTGACGAAGACATTCGCAGACCCACAAACCAACACAACCTTTTCTACTCCTTGCATGATCCTGCTCCTAACCCTATTTACAAATAACCTTGGATTCTCCGAGAGGTACCTTCTATGACAGGTACCATTCTCTGATCCACATTCGCCTTACCCTTTGGGTTAAGACATGGCTCAGTTCTTCACTCCTCTCTAGCTCTAAACGTCGCATGTCCCTTCCTTCCCGCTCACCCCACCGGAGTCCCAACAGAAGAGCCTGAATTTCTCTTCTCAATATCTGTCCCACGATCGCCTCGCTGCTGGGTTAAGCCCTGGCTCTATTTCTACGACTAAGAACACTCCTCTCCAGCACTGTTCTTCGTCTGTCCCGTCTTCCCCGCTCATCCCATTTGGGATCTTACCTGAACTTTCGTTCGTTCGTTCGTACCTGTGCTTCATCTTGGCTGTGGGAAAGCCCAAACGAAGCCGATGGATGGCGGTACACTGCGCTCTGGACCAGCTTCTATCATATGGAGGGGGTTCTCCCTGAGTCGCTGCTCGGTACCACTGTTGAGATGGGGTATCACCTAAGACCTCCCCCATAAGTTTCATGGCTCTGGCAGCCACCAGTTTGGTCTGTCGTAGGCTGATTGGGACAGTAATCCCAACATGTGGATAGTCTGTTGCTGCCTTGGCTGCATCATCTGCCGCCTCATTTCCCCAGATGCCAGCATGGCTGGGGATCCAGTTCAATGTCGATCTGTTACCCTGAACTTCTAAGGCTGTCATTATGCTCAGGATCGATGTGATGAGGTGAACATTGTCCTGTGGTTGAGGATGGGAGAGGGCATTGATTGCAGAGGTTGAATCAACATGTATGACAGGTCGGAGTCGATGTCGTAGGGCATGTGACAATGCCTGCTGAATCGCCACCAGCTCAGCTTGAAGGATCGTGCAGTGGTCAGGGAGTCGCCAGACTTGTGTGTGACCATTGTGGTACAGTCCAACTGCTGCTCTCTTCCTGTCAGGGTCGACAGAACCATCTGTGAAATACACTGCACATGTGCCTCCCTCTGCCAGTGCCATGCTTGTCTCAGTATGATTGCTGAGGGTGTCTTGACTGCAGAGACGCTTAGAGATGAGTAGCTGTATGATGAAAACATCGGCCGGATCTGGGCGCCAGGGAGGTGGTGGATGGTACCCAGCAACAGGAAGGTCACAACTCTTCTCAAGGAGTAGTTGTATAGGCAGCAGCTTCCGCCCAGCAGCACAAAACGAACGAATCCAGGAGTAGTCCGTGAAGAGTGTGGGATCTTGTGCCATGGTTGTCAATATCCGTCTCCTTAGTGGGGTACCTTGCTGCCTGTGCAGAATCGTGACCACTTTGCAGGCGTTTACGCATCTTACTCTGTCAGCCAAGGAAGGAAGCCGGGCCTCAGATCTGAGACATACTGTGTTGGTCCAGATGGGGGCCCCAAGCTGGTCCAGAGCGCAGTGTACCACCATCCATCGGCTTCGTTTGGGCTTTCCCACAGCCAAGATGATGGTAGACAAGGCTGAGGAGATGTGCCAGTACTGTCAGCACGTTGTCCAGCGGCCCCTAACACACTAACTTCTGGAGTGCGAAGTTACTGAGACACTCCGCAGGCAACTAGGAGTGATATTCCCTCCCGAAGAGGACCCAGAGATGACTGCGGCCACACTAGTGTACCATGGAGTCAACGAACCAGACAAGCTGTTACCTGTGATAACGACATATCCTCCTCCTCGCTAGTGTCCATAGTTAGGATGCACCAGTTGAACTGACCAGAAGAGTGCTTGAACAGCATATGTCGCATCATTGTAGAAACCTTTCTTCCTCGGGAGCCAGAGACGGGTCATCGCAAGATTGAGACCCATGCCAGGACTACGGTCTTGGCGAACATTATACATACATACCTGTGCTTCAGAATCTCTACAACCACGGTGTTGTAAACACCACCTCCAAGGCTGAGGGGCTGATTACCTCATCTTTTGTATATAGTTCTTCTGTTTTCTAATTATGTCCAAGAATCTGTATTGATGAAGCCACTGGATGGCGAAACGTCGACAATAAAGATAACCAAATGTTGCACAAGTGTCTTAACTTTCACTCGTAGTTTGTTGTCTCAGACTCTCAAAATGCACGGTCAGTGATCCACAACTTTGATTTTTTTTGTCCTATTGTCTTTGAAATTCAGCACTGGCTTTCTCTCATCTTCAAAAAATACCAAAGGCCATTCCGTCATTCAGAAAAATAAATATAAAAATCTGCACCTCCGCAAGTATTAACCTTCCCCGACTATGTAACAGTTCTAAGCCGTCACTTGGGAGAGCAACGTCTTTGGTCTGTTTGTATTGTTTTTTATTGAAACTACGCATGGCCTTTGGTCAGCTTCACTTCTTCTTTGTAAATTTATAGATATGATTTTCTTGTTGATGTGCACTGACCCTACCAGACTTACCCTTGGTCACGGGAGTGCGCCTGACCCACTGTCAGGCCATGCTAACAGCCCGGTATTGTTTGTTTTGCTGGCACACATGTTAGGAAGCACACCTGCTGTTTTACCTTCAACATTTTGCTTTGTCCACTCTGCCATCTGCTCGCAGGTATCAGATTTTATGTTGATTTTATAAGAACATAAGAAAGAAGGAACACTGCAGCAGGCCTACTGACCCATGCGGGGCAGGTCCAAGTCAACCCCCGGCTTAGACCAATGGCCCACCCAGTCAGTTTACCTCTACTTAAGGAAGGAGCACGGCTTCTGACCCAGTAGCACCAGCTAGTCTTGTCCGACTCACACCCACCCACACCCACTCATGTATTTATCTAACCTATTTTTAAAACTACACAACGTTATAGCTTCTATGACGATACTCGGGAGTTTGTTCCACCCATCCACGACTTTCCTATATCCTTCCTGAATCAGAATTTTTCCATCTTAAAAACCATTGCTGCGAGTCCTGTCTAGGCTAGATATTTTAAACACGCTATTTACATCCCCTTTATTTATTCCTGTTTTCCATTTATACACCTCAGTCATATCCCCCCTAATTCTATGCCTTTCTAGAGAGTGCAGATTCAGGGCCCTCAGTCTATCCTCATAGGGAAGATTTCTGATACATGGAATCAACTTTGTCATCCTCCTTTGTACGTTTTCCAGTGCATTTGTATCCATTCTGTAATACGGTGACCAGAACTGTGCAGCATAATCTAAATGAGGCCTAACCAAGGATGTATAGAGTTAAAGAACAACCTGAGGACTCCTATTATTTATGCTTCTTGATATGAAGCCAAGGATTCTGTTAGCTTTATTGCGAACACTTATGCACTGTCGTCTTGGTTTTAGATTACTACTAACCAGAACTCCTAAATCCTTTTCGCAATCAGTAATATTAAGATCTACATTATATAGTTTATATGTGGCATGGTTATTATCCTTTCCAACATTTAGAACTTTGCATTTGTCTATAATAAACTGCATCTGCCACTTCTCCGACCATTGCATCAGTCCATTCAAATCATCCTGGAGTGTTCTAATGTCCTCATTAGAATGAATTGGACGGCCTATTTTGGTGTCATCAGCAAATTTGCTTATTTTGCTATATATTCCCTCGTCTATGTCGTTTACGTAAATTGTGAAGAACAAGGGGCCCAATGAGGAAATGGTATGGTGATACCGACAAGATGTGGAAAAAGACACTTATGTACAGTTCAGGACATTTATTAAAGGAAACGTTTCGCCACGAGTGGCTTCTTCAGTCCTAATACAGAGAAAACTAAGAAAACATTTATATATATGAGAGTAAGACACATGTGCAACATCTGGGTATCTTTATTGTAGACGTTTCGCCATCCAGTGGCTTTATCAATACAAATTCTAGGACATAACTTGAAGACAGTAGAACTATGTACAGAAGATGAGGTAATCAGTCCCTCAGCCTAGGAGTAGGTGCGAACAGCACCATAGTCGTGGAGATTCTGAAGCAGAAGAAAGAATCCTGGCGCTTATATAGTAACGTCAGGTGAAGCAGACGAGGGCAAATTCACTGGTAGGCGGGATTCCCCAGTGGAAGTAGGTCCTTCCCAAAGAGATGGGTTAGGTGGTAGTAGTAGTAGTAGTAGTAGTAGTAGTAATGGAACTAAGGAGGTGAGGCAAGAGAGGGACCTGCTGGCATCAAGTAACACCAGTTCCCAGGATGGGTAATATCCTCTTGCTTAGTAATTTTGAAATACTGTAACTACCGGATTTTTGCTTTATAGTGTTACTGACAGAAATTAGTGCAGCTTCAATGCATTTTCTCCGTCTTAAGTCGTCTTCTTTAATAACTAGTTTAGCTTCATTGAATTTCATGAGGTGTCCAACATCGTCTCTATGTTAGATACCTCATGAAATTCAATGAAGCTAAACTAGTTATTAAAGAAGACGACTTAAGACGGAGAAAATGCATTATAGCTGCACTAATTTCTGTCAGTAACACTATAAAGCAAAAATCCGGTAGTTACAGTATTTCAAAAATACTAAGCAAGAGGATATTACCCATCCTGGGAACTGGTGTTACTTGATGCCAGCAGGTCCCTCTCTTGCCTCACCTCCTTAGTTCCATTACTACTACTACTACTACTACTACTACTACTACTACTACTACTACTACTACTACTACTACTACTACTACTACTACCACCTCTACCCACGCGTCACCTCACCTGACTCCTGCCACTATATATATAAATGTTTTCTTAGTTTTCTCTGTATTAGGACTGAAGAAGCCACTCGTGGCGAAACGTTTCCTTTAATAAATGTCCTGAACTGTACATAAGTGTCTTTTTCCACACAAGGGGCCCAATATTGACCCCTGTGGAACACCGCTTGTGATGTGCCCCCATTCTGATTTCTCCCCATTTATGCAAACTCTCTGCTGCCTATTTGTCAACCACGCCTTTACCCAGGAAAAAAAATTCTCCTCTTATTCTGTGTGCCTTAAGTTTCCTCAATAGTCTCTGATGTGGAACTCCATCGAAAGCCTTACTGAAGTCCATATACACAATATCATATTCAATACCATGATCTACCTCCTCAAACACCTTAGTGAAGAAAGTAAATTCGTAAAGCAGGAACGCCCCTTTGTAAAACCGTGCTTAGATTCATTAATTAATTTATCCCTTTCAAGATGGCTACGAATTGCTTCGGCACTTATTGATTCCATAAATTTTTAATATAAATGCATCATTTTCGTACATTAAAGAGCAGTCATCTACAGTGACACAGACAGGGAGTCCGTCACTTGCACTGACTCACACATGTTGGAGCCAGTGTCTGCAGTGATTCATCACGGCTACAGTCTCATTAAGGAGAGGGAATACCACAATGGAGCAAACACTACCCAGCCATCTTCTTGGAACCATTAGCCTTTCTGTATCCCACTTCCTGCTGTTGCTGCTGCTGCCGCCGCCGCTGCTGCTGCTGCTGCTGCCGCCGCCGCTGCTGCTGCTGCTGCTGCTGCCTTCACCGTAGACCTTGCTGGCCTCTCAGCCTTCCTACCTGAGCCGTCCTCTCACACGTGCTTCCGTCCTCGGGACCGTTGCATTACCGTTACAGCTAAGAGAACGCTTCCGGTACCCCCTATCGGGGCCGTTACGCACTGCTCCCGACCTCTCCTTTGTCGCGATGTGGCCACCCGTCATCGCTGCTTCCAGTACTGAGGAAACACACCACAGCAATAACAAGTTTTTACACATTTCTTCAATTGTACGTCTTTATTAAGCCTAACGTTTCAAAATAGCTTCGCTGCATCTGCTTTTTATATATGTTTACACGTTTTGAAAGTAAAAATCTAGATTTTTAAGTCATTATGTTTATCTTTTCTTCAGCGCGCCTCTTTTCCTGTTTCCCGTGTTAGTAAGACAACAGCGGCAGACGAGAGGGTCACCACTCACCAACTTTATAATCTTTTCCGAGTCTTGCTGTAAATCCGTGGCCGCCTTAGTGTTATCACTGCTTCTGGCGACACAGCAGTAGTGCAGTTCGTTTAAGGTCAAACATAGGTTATGAGTCATGAGTCCTTTATAATACCGAGAAGGTGCAGTATTAGACAAAAGCAGCAGCTAAGTATCTTTATTGTGTTGTTACGCCAACCAGCGACAATAGTGAGAAAAAACTGAAAAGGTTGAAGATGATGTAATCAGTCCCTCAGCCTGGAGTCTGTGCTCGGTCTATCAATAAATCTTGGAAAAGTACAGCATTTGCTGTCTTTTTTCAAGATTGTACTGTACTTTTCTTTTTCAAGATTGATTGATTCACGGACTGAACACATCAGTTGGAAAACGTTTCCTTAGTAAACATACCCAGATGTTTGACAAGTGTCTCACTCCTCGTCTAGCAGCAGGTGTTCAGTGCGTCTAGCAGCAGGTGTTCAGTGCGTCTAGCAGCAGCTGTTCAGTGCATCTAGCAGCAGGTGTTCAGTGCGTCTAGCAGCAGGTGTTCAGTACCGCTGGCGGAACGTCTTATAATATCAATGTTATGGTACTTATCAGACACAGGAACAATATGGACTCTTCATACAGAGGACATAACAGCTACTTACTACAACTGGTTCAACTACTCAGGCATGACCTGGTACTTCCACTGGGGTATCCACCTACCAGTGCCGAGGTCTTCATCTGCTGCAACTCATCTGACGTCAGTGTACAAGTCCAGTTCCTCTTGTGCTTCAGAATCATCAACACTACGGTACTCAATACCTGATGCCAGGCTGAGGGACTGATTACCTCGTCTGCAACCTCTTCACTCTTCTGTTTTTGTCCCTGTTTTATACTGATAAAGCCACTGATTATAATAATATAATACAATATCTTTATTCACTACCAGTACATGTACAAGGTATACAGTCCTAGCTGACATCAATAGCTTACTACTGTATAGAAAGCCGTTTGTTATGCAGAGCATTTCGGTCAAATTAGGTCCGTTTTGTCCCAGGATGCGACCCACACCAGTCCACTAACACCCAGGTACCCATTTTTTACTGATGGGTGAACAGGGACAGCAGGTGTCTTATGGAAACACGTCCCCAATGTTTTCCTACCGTACCAGAGATTCGAATTCTGGACCTCAGTGTGTCAGCTGATTAGCGGAACGTCAGCATAATGAAGATACCCAGTTGTTGAACTTGCGTCTAATACTTCATTACTTATGTAGCCTGGATCATTCACACTGTTTTTCCCACAATACGCATGAGAGTTGATGCTGTAGCCAGCGAGACACGTGTGAGGATATAGTGTTATCTCTGCGTGTCTTACTGACTGCTGCTACGAGGGACTTCCTAACACAGTAGTCAAGATGACTTTACGATGAATCAAACACCTGTAAAACACAGTGAAGATGCGCAGGTGTTGACCACGTCTCTCAGCCACATACTTGCTGCTTTTATAAACCATGTACATATTAAGTAAGTAAGTAAGTACGTAAGTTTATTCAGGTATACACAAGTACAGTTACATAGATTATCATACATAGCAACATATGTGTAGAGAACCTGGGATAACCCAAAAAAGTCAGTGACTTATTTCCATTGGTGTCCTTTTAATACCTTATTATTATACTATGTAGGAGATAATATCTTATTATTATACTATATAGGAGATATACAAGGAATAAGGTTAAATGAGTTATTTATATTTACATGTGTTAGTTAAAAAATAAAAAAATCATTCTCCTCCCTTTCTGTTGGTACATTCATTAGGCAACTTTTAACTCTCTTCTTGAACTGGTTCATGCTATGACTGGCTTTGACATGTGCAGGCAGTCTGTTCCATTCATTTATTGTTGTACCATATAAGATGTTTGAAGCCTGGCTACTGACTGTGGGTACTACAAAGTTGTGTTCAAAGTTGTGCTTCGGTTCCCGACCTTGACAATATTAACAGCAAGATATTCTGAACACTGTTTGTGAGCGATTTTATAAACTTGATTTAACTTCAACTGTTTTCAGCATTCAGCATATCCAATTGTTGTAATTCATCCTGGCCTACATGTTCTCTTGGACCCAGGTCCAGGACCCAGCTCCAGGATCCAGGTCCAGGATAAATCTTACCATCTTGTTCTGGGTGATTGGCAGTCTATCTTTCATGTTTGTTTTTTTTGTCAAGGCAGAGTACCATGAAGAGCAAGCGTAGTTCATATGACATTGTAGACATAGGATCCTGCGAGCCTCAGGAACTTCAGTCTGGCATTCGCTTTCTTTACTACACTGATATGCTTGGGTCAATGGAGATTCCCAGATATCTTACTGAGGAAACTGAAGTGATGGGCTCCCCATTACACTGGACATTAAAATTATTTACCCTTCTCAGTTTATGTTTCGTGCCAAAGTGAATGGCTTCCGTTTTCCCGAGGTGCAACGACAGTTTGTTGTCTACTAAGTATTTGCTGCAGGACTCCAGTCCACTGTTAATACACTATTATTATTATATTATTATGGCAGATGAGTTTACCATGCAGGTGTATGATTGACAAATGTACTGTGCAGATGTATGAGTGATGAATGTGCTATGCAGGTA